>NC_090268.1:143383739-143676239 GCF_040414725.1 Anabrus simplex
CCAGCTTTTCAGAGCAGACATCTAAGCGCGATTGCACTGTCATTTGTTTCTTTCTCGCTGACTTCTCACGGTGAAAGTGATCATGCGATGCACAAAGCTGTCAACCCTTGACCTTAAGAGCTAGTAGTACATTGTTAGGTGCGACAACGCTACTTCTGAACTTACGAACTAACGGATTGGTTTGGTCCGCAATCAAGTAAAGGGGGTCTGGGGCCGTAAGCCCCCAAGTTAGGGCCGTGAAGTGGCTGTTAGGCCTCTAGCCTTCCACATGGCTACAGCAGTGCATTCTATGCTGGTCAGTAGCGAAAAAATTAATTTATCATTCTGGCTAGCGACAAATCCATTGATCTGGATTGGTTAGGTCCGGTTAGTGACAAAACCATTAGACTTATAAGCGAAGCAGGTCTGGGGGTGCAAGCCCCCAGGTTAGGGCTGCGAAGCGGCTGTCCAATAACGGACCGTTATATTGTTAGGCATCTAACGTTCTGTACAGCGATTTGTGTTTTTATTGTGTGGTGGAAATGATGACATATCCAATTGTATCTAAGCCAATGGAAATGCTACAGTGTGCTTGAGCAATGCATTATGGTGTGTGCCAAAAAACACACACGTACACACGCGCGTGCGCGCGCGCGCACACACACACACTCCTAAACCACTGGTGCAATTTCAAGTAATCTTGGTACATTCATGATTTACTCTCTGGAGACAAGCACTGTTGGGGTAAGCCATTCCTAGCACCCTCAGGGGTGGGGGTTGGGGGTAGGTATAAAAATAATCTAAAATAGTGTTGAATCCATAGCTTTTGGGTCGCTGAGAAGAACAGTGACACTCCAGATTTTTGAAGTCCAATTTCAACTCCCTTCTACCTCGGGGGTGAGAAGATGTGAAGAGAAAAGTCCAAAGTGACCGAGTCACCCACAGAACCCCTAGGGGAAGGGGTGAAATATAGAGATAACTAAAAACGACTGATGTTATTGTTGAATCCAAAGTTTTCGGAAATACTGGAGTGATTTCTACCAAACTTGGTAAACTTAATACTTACTATCTGGAGACAAACTACATGGAGGCATGACAACCATAGCATGCCTACGAGTGAGGGTGGTAGCAGGTGTAATACAAAAATAATTGAAAAAAGTGCCGAATCCTTAGTTTTCGGGGTTGCTCATATGAATAGTGACACTCCAGACTTTTTTTAAAGTCCAGGTTCAGGGTCCTGTGGCATAGGGGGTGAGAAATGGTGAAAAAAAAAAATTACCAAAGCGACCGAGATTAGGGATGTACAGTATAATGTGTAGACTATGTTCCAATATTGCTGTCAACTAAACTTGGAACAAATATTACTTACTATCTGGAAAAATTACTGTGGGAGCAAGATATCTCTAGACCCCTAGGAGAGGGTTTGAAATTTAAATATAACGAAAAAGACCAATATTGGTGTTGAATCCATAGTTTTCAGGACTACTGGAGCGATTTCAACCTAACTTGGTACACTTATGACTTACTCTAAGGAGATAAACCACGTGGAGGTATAACAACCCTAGCGCCCCTAGGGGTGGGGGTGAGAGGGAGATATAATAATAATTGAAAATATTCTAGAGTTCATAGTTTTCAGGGTTGCTGAGATGAACAGCGACACTCTGGATCCTGTTGAAGTACAAGTACAGCCCCAATCAGAATGGGGGTTTGTTTTTTACAATTGGTTTTACATCGCACCAACACAAACAGGTCTTATGGCGACGATGGGATAGGAAAGGCTTAGGAGTGGGAAGGAAGCGGCCATGGGCTTAATTTAGGTACAGCCCCAACATTTGCCTGGTGTGAAAATGGGAAACTACAGAAAACCATCTTCAGGACTGCCGACAATGGAGCTCGAACCTACTATCTCCCGGATGCAAGTTCAACCACACGGCCAACTCGCCCGGTGAATGGGGCTTAGTAGGGGTAAAAAAGGAATGTCCAAAATGACTGAGATTATGGACGTATGTGTATATGTTTTAGCATACCTCTCAACCAAACTTGGTATAAAGATGACTTCTTATCTGGACAAAAAGTTACTATAGGGGTAAGATACCACTAGCTGTCCTAGGGGCAGGGTTGAATTATAGAAAATACGGAAAGAGGTGTGAAATATAAAAATAATTGACAAATATTAATGTACAGTCCATAGTTTTCAGGGTCACTGAGGTGAAGGATGACATATTCCGGATGTCGTTGAAGTCCAAGTTCGGCCCCAATCAGCATGGGAATTAGAGGGAGTGAAAAAAACTTCAAAAATAACCAAAATTATGGATGTATGTGTGTTTCTTCCAGCATAGCCTTCATACAAAATTGGTACACATATAACTCACTATTTAGGAAAAAACTGTGGGAGAAGACTCCCCTATGGACAGGTGTGGAAAGGGGTGAATTTTAAAAATAATAGAAAACGACCAAGTTTAATGTAGAATAGTTTTCAGGGTCACCAAGATGAATAGTGGCAATCTGGTTATCATTTAAGTCCATGTTGAGAGAGAGAGAAAGAGAGAGAGAGAGAGAGAGAGAGAGAGAGAGAGAGTGTGTGTGTGTTTTTTTTTTTTTCAGAATAGGTCTCAAGTAAAATTTGTACACATATGACTTACTACATGAAAAGAATACTGTGGGAGTAAAAGACCACCAGCACTCCCAGGAGAGCGGATGAAATATAAAAATAAACTAAAACGGCTGATATTAATGTGGAATCCATTGTTTACAAAGTCGCTGAGTTGAACTGTGACACTCGGGATGCCAGTTAAGTCATACTTCAGCTGCAGTCAGAATGGAGCTTGAGAAGGGATGAAAATGAATGTAATAATAACCGAGATTATAGACGTATATGGGTATGTTCCAGAATAGCTCTCAACAAAACTTTATGCACATATTACTTATCACCTGGAAAACACATAGTACTTATCATATAGGGAAGAAAAAATTAGGAGATAAAATGAAATGGTGTATGGCTTTTAATGCCGGGAGTGTCCGAGGACAAGTTCGGCTTGCCAGGTGCAGGTCTTTTGAATTGTCACCCGAAGGCGACCTGCACGTCGTGATGAGGATGAAATGATGATGAAGACAACGCATACACCCAGACCCTGTGCCATCGATATTAACCAATTATGGTTAAATTCCTGACCCTGGCAGGAATCAAACTCAGGACCCCTGTCACCAAAGGCCAGTATGCTAACCATTTAACCATGGAGCCAGACGCTATGGAGATGAAACAGTCAAACCCCCGCTAGAGGTGGGGAATGGGAGGGGGTGACACCTAAAATAATGGAAAATAACCAATAGTAATGTTGAGTCAATTGTTTATGTGTCACTGAGATGAACAGTGATGCTCTGGATACCGTTTCCAAGTTCAGCCTCCACTAAGGCGGGAAGGGGGGTTAAAAGAGGCTTGAAAGTAAATAGTCTAAAATGACCGGGATTAGTGTTGAATTCACTGCTTTTGGGGTCGCAAGGTTGATTAGTGAGTCTCAACGACGGTTGAAATCGTGTACATCATATCTATAGCACAATGAGTAAATACATATAGTTTTTTTTTTTTTTTTTTTTTTTTTTGAATAGATATGTCCCAATCAATTCGAGCTTCCACAAGGACTAAGTTTTACTCAAAAATTAAATAATCTAAAACTTGAAATCAAACATATCTAAATAACTCTAAAACTACAAAATAGATCATAAAATATCAATCAACATCTCAACAAGAAATTCTATAAAAATTCACTTCACACATAATTAACGGGTAACTCAAATCTTAAAAATAAACATTCAAAATATATCCTGGCAATGCCAGGTACTACAGCTACTTACATTATAAGAGAAAATGTAAATCTGAGGATGGTGGGTGGGTCCCTGGGTGGCACAGTGAATACATCTATCCTCTACAAGGTATTCTATTCAACATAAGATTTGTATTATTTCAAATCCATTATAATGCTATAAAACTTAAGCTGCACTTACTAATTTTTATCGTAAGAAATTTTATGAAATGATTGTAAAACAAAGAATTATATGGAATTTGTTACAGTGAGTTCATAGTGTCTCTTGCTAACACAAGAGATAAGGGCAAGGAGAAGATGGCAGTGTACGTAAGATTTGTCCGAGATATTCCTTTTGTATTTCCATGTTTGTCCCCATCTCCTATTTCTGTTGCTCGCCCTTCCCGCACTGACTTACCATGTATTCATCCTATTATGTGTGTTCTTTCCGTATTCCCCTCTCTTTAATAGGATAACATATTTTTATTCACTTTTCGAACTCTGTTATTAGGGCTATGTTTTTTATGATCCACTAATAAGGCACAAAAAAAAGTTACATACCAAAAATTGAAAATGCATGTTCTGCTTTCATTGCTTTTGGTGCTCCATTACTAAAAACAGACATTATAACAAGGAAGTCTTCAAACATACAGTCTCCATCATGACTTACCGAAAATTCTAAATGCATGTTCTGCTTTCACAGCCTTTGGTGCTCCATCACTAAAAACAGACATCATATCAAGGAAGTCTTCAAACGTACAGTCTCCATCATGACTTGAACTGAAGACCCGACATATTCTATCCCCAAATGGATTCACCCGAAGTTCAGGGTACTGTAGTATTTTGGTCATGGGAAGTTTGGCATTTTTATTATGGCCCACCTTTTCAGGTGCCAATGCTTTGAATTTCTGATGAGCACTATAACAAAACAACAAATTATATTAATTTGACAAAATCCTAGTAATTTATCCAATTATCCAACTAGAGACAAATAAATATACTCACTACAGAACTTCCTTCTTCGTAAAATAGGTCAAATCCTGGAAATTACAAAATGGAATATTAATTTATATCATCAAGTAATAATCAAATCAAATAAATAATTCAATTGGTCATCAGAAGTTTCATATCCTCTGGTAAACATCGAGGCTGTCATCATACACCCAACTCCTATCTAAGATTTGTAGTAAACTACTAAACCATATACTGTAATATGAACTTACTTGATAGGTCAATAAGTAGGCTATGTCAAATGATAGGAAAAAAACAATTCAATAACAGTCTCCCTCAGACGTCTAATTATATAAAATTATGTCCAAATTAGGGACTGTGTGACATCATCATTACTTATAGTTCAGACAAACAGGGTCTACAAGGAGACACGATGAGTTCCATATTGTTTTCTTCCGATTCTATGTTATTAGGGCATCGAATGAGGGAGTCCTTCCTTCCTTCCTTCTTTCACGATTCCCTCTTGTCTTATTCTTCAAGCGATCATCCTTTATGATCCTTTCTCACTTTTTAGAATCACCTTCACAACTTTAATTGTCGATATGAACCGATGACCACACAGTTTTACACCTTAAGACAATCATGACCACAAACCCGACATGAACACGACTGAACAATATTTCCACCAATCAAATCAATCACTACTGATCTGTACTTAGGGCAGTCACCCAGGTGCCAGATTCCCCATCTGTTGTTTTCCTAGCCTTTTCTTAAATGATTTCAAAGAAATTGGAAATTTATTGAACATCTCCCTTGGTAAGTTATTCTAATCTCTAACTCCCCTTCCTATAAATGAATATTTGCACCAATTTGTCCTCTTGAATTCCAACATTATCTTCATATTGTGATCTTTCCTACTTCTAAAGACACCACTCAAACTTATTCGTCTCCCCACTGACAACTCGGAACGTACCGCTTATATGTAATAAATTTCATGTTTGGTCTGTATTGAATGTTAATATATTAAGTTAAAACAAATTAAGATTATTATATGGTCAGCCTTTTCAATACATTACATTCATAAAAATGCTTATGCCCACAATAAAGGTGAAACATGTCCCAATTGATTGTAATGTATAAATCTTAAGCATTCAGATGAATGTATTGAAAAGGTTCACCATATAATAAACTTCATTTGTTTTAACTTAATATATACTGCTTAGTCGAGCAGCTCGTCTCCTTTCTCCCAAGTCTTCCCAGTCCCAACTTTGCAACACTTTTTGTACCACTACTCTTTTGTCGGAAATCACCCACAACAAATCGAGCTGCTTTTCTATTGATTTTTTCCAGTTCTCAACTCAAGTAATCCTGGTGAGGGCCCCATACACTACAACCATACTCTAATTGGGGTATTATAAGCCCTCTCACTTACATCCTTACCACAACCCCTGAGCACCCTCATAACCATGTGCAGAGATCTATACCCTTTATTTACAATCCCATTTATGTGATTACCCCAATGAAGATCTTTCCTAGCTACTGGTACTTACAATGATTCCCATAAAGACTTTTCACTCCATAAATGCAGCAATTAAAACTGAGATGACTTATCCTACTTGTAAAACTCACAACCTGACTTTTAACCCCGTTTATAATCATACAATTGTGTACTGTCCATCTCACAACATTATCGATGTCATTTTACAGTTGCTCACAATCTTGTAACTTATTTATGACTCTATACAGAAAAACTCAACATAAAGGTCCAATAATACTGCCTTGAGGAATTCCCCTCTTAATTATTACAGGGACAGATAAAGCTTCACCTACTCTTATTCTCTGAGTTCTATTTTCTAGAAACAGAGCCACCCATTCAGTCACTTTTTTGTCAAGTCCAACTGCACTCATTTTTGCCAGTACTCTTCTACGATCCACCTTTTCGAATACCTTAGACAGGTCAATCACAATTCAATACATTTGACCTTCTGAATCAAGATATCTACTATATCTTGCTGGAATCCTACAAGTTGAGCTTCAGTGGAATGAGCTTTCCTAAACTCAAACTGCCTTCTATCAAACCAGTTATTAAGTTCGCAAACATGCCTAATATAATCAGAAAGAATGCCTTCCCAAAGCTTACATGCAATGCATGTCAAACTGACTGGCCTGTAATTTTCAGCTTTATGTCTATCACCCTTTCCTTTATACACAGGGACTAATATAGCAACTCTCCATTCATTTGTTATAGACCCTTCAGGCAAACAATAATCAAATAAGTACTTCAGATATGATACTATATCCCAACCCAATGTCTTTAGTATATCCTCCGAAATCTTACCAATTCCAGCCACTTTTCTAGTTTTCAACTTTTGCATCTTATTGTAAATGTCGTTATCATATCTAAAATTCAATACTTGTCTAGTATTAGTCACCTCCTCTAACCTCCCTGTAACCAGCAATCTTTTCATACTGCTGACTGAATACTTCTGCCTTCTGAAAATCCTCACATACACACTCCCCTTGTTCATTAACGATTCCTGGAATTCTTGGAACCTGTTTTTGCCTTAAAGTACCTGTACACACCCTTCCATTTTTCACTAAAATTTGTATGACTGCCAATTATGCTAGCCTTCATGTTATCCTTAGCTGACCTCTTTGCTAGATTCAACTTCCTAGTAAGTTCCTTCAATTTCTCCTTGCTTCCACAGCCATTTCAAAGCCTATTTCTTTCGTTTCTTTCTTATTGTTCATCATAGCAACAGCAGACATTGCAAACATTGTACAACATAACCACAGCAGTGTTCTCCCCAGAAATTTTCGTCAGCCGGGTGGAAGAAATGAGTAGCCGTGCAGGGAATACTACATAAAAATTAATATGATTAAATTTAAAATTATTCCCCTCAGGGCATTAACAGTATCAGATAGGAAAACATTAACTACAAAACTGAACTATTTTAGTGTTATCACGAACAAGACATACGGAAGTGGCACGTTGTGGCCAGTATATCAGTATGCTTGTAACGGATCTCATGCTTTCCGTCAAGCAGTGCATGCTCTGCCTCTGCTGACATGTCGTACTGCCCCAAGCGACAGTTCCTTTTGTGCTCCGTCAGGCGAGTCTTGAAACTTCTGCCAGTCGTACCAATATAAACAGCTCCACAGCTGCAAGGTACCATATAGACTCCAGTAGATGTTAGAGGGTCACATGGATCTTTGGCAGAATGTAGCTGTCGGGTCGGCTGAAAAATGGTCTTAACATTGTGACGTTTAAGGAGCCTTCCAATACAATCCGTAACGTCCCGCATATACGGCAAAAAAGCTATACCATTCTTCCTGGGTGGTTCTCGTTTATTGTTAGCTTGCTGTCTTCTGGGATGGAGTGCCCTCCTGACCTCTTGTACCATGTAGCCATTTGTTTGTAAGGCTTGATCAAGATGCCGTAGTCCTTTCTCGATGTACTCTGGTTCACAGACACGAAGAGCGCGATCTACCAAGATCTTCATCATGGCACGCTTCTGGCCAGGATGGTGATTGGAATCTTTGTTTATGTATCGGTCTGTGTGTGTTGGTTTTCGATATACTTGATGTCCTAGAGATCCATCGTTCTTCCTCTTCACCAGCACGTCCAGGAAGGCTAATTCCACTTCCTTTTCCTTCTTCAGAGTGAATTGTATACAAGGATGAATGCTGTTCAGATGTGTAAGAAAGCCATCAAGTGCCAATTATCCATGTCCCCACGTCATGAAAGTGTCATCCATGTACCGGAACTTTTTTTCTTGTTTTGCTATTTGCTTTACGTCGCACCGACCCAGATAGGTCTTATGGCGACGATGGGATAGGAAAAGCCTAGGGATGGGAAGTGGCCGTGGCCTTAATTAAGGTACAGCCCCAGCATTTGCCTGGTGTGTAAATGGGAAACTATGGAAAACTATCTTCAGGGCTGCCGACAGTGGGGTTCGAACCCACTATCTCCCGAATACTGGATACTGGTCGCAATTAAGCGACTGCAGCTATCCAGCTCAGTGTGTACCGGAACCAACAGCTGGGTTTATTTACAGCAGTCTGCAGAACTTCCTCTTCAAAGAACTCCATGTAAAATATAGCAATAACAGGGCTAAGTGGACTTCCCATGGCAACACCATCAGTCTGTTCAAAAACTTCACATTTCCTTTGAAAAAATGTCGTCGTAAGTACATGTTCAAATAAAACTATTGTCTCATCTGGAAAGAAATGTTGAATATGTTCTAGAGTATCCTTGATTGGTACTATGGTGAACAGCGAGACAACGTCAAAACTGATGAGTACCGGTATATCCCCCGGTTGTACTCGCATTTGTCGCAGTCTGTCTATGAAATAGGCAGAGTCTCTGACATGTGAGTCTTTAGTTCCTACGTAAGGTTGCATTACATTGCTTAAATATTTTGCGACTTCATAAGTTGGATAGCCAATGGCACTAACGATGGGACAAAGAGGAACATCTGACTTATGGATCTTAGGAAGACCACACAGTTTTGGAGATAAGTCTTCTGATTTCTTCAGTTTCTTCTGTTCTTCTGGTAAAATAGAAGATTCCTTAATCAGAGTATTGGACTTGTGCAGCATACCCATAGTCGGATTGCGAGGAAGTTTCTTGTAGATTGAAGGATCAAGAAGTTCTTTATGTTGATAATCCACAGTGTTCAAGATAACAGTAGTATTATCTTTGCCTGCCGATAAATGATAATACTTTTGTCGGCTTTTAAATTCTTTAGGGCAAGCCCCTCATTTCTGCTAAGATTTAGTTTTGATATTTTGGCCTTGCAGAGTATCTTGGAACAGCCAAATTATTTTATAGGCAAATGAACCTAAAAAAGTAAAATCCTGCAGATACCTGGGCATTACCCCTACAACCGACGGGCTCATCCTACAGAATCCACGTAAGAGAAAGAGCAACTCCAGCGATCAGAGAGATATATGACATTAAGAATTCCACTAGAATAGCACTTCGAACTACTATGGCACTCTTCTATTTGAGGATATTGCCAGTATTTTCCTATGGCATAGAGCTAATCTGGGAGAAATCCACAGTCTCCGATCCATCCACCATAAAAAATGTAAAAGCCAGATTTCTCAAGAGAGGCATTTCAAGGACTACCCCATCAAGACTAGCTTATGAATTAGCAAACAAATGTTTTCTCATTAAAGATTTGAGATGGATACAACACCTGCTGTCTACTCCTCAGAAGACTGCATTACTACAAGCTAGAATCCAGAAGAAACTGAGATTTGGTTAGGCTTTTACAGCACAAATGCCACGATAGGCAGAAACTGGATGGGAGCAAATCAGGATCTATGCAGTGCTGTAACCAGATTAGCAGTTCAAGATTTTCACCATAAATTATGTACGCGACAAAATTACCGTGATCGCACACCACAATGTACATGTAAATTATGCCAGAGGTTATGTGAACATTATCATTTCAGTGTTTGTAGCAAGAGGAAACAAATCATTAATGGAAGTTTGCAGAGAGCAATAATATGTTACATTATTATATGAACATTTGTGCGCTTTTATGTTGTTAATTAATATAAACTTGGTGCTTTACAATAATACGAACTGCATGATTACTTGCAAAACCAAAGGCCACTACGACAGGTGTACAGACTATTTATGCTTAGAATTGTGTAACGTCAATATAACTACCTGATAATCTTGCAATTCTTCTTCGGTAAACTGACTTTTTCCTTGACCCATAACAAGAAAGGCTGATCCCTTTCAATATTGATATGAGCACAGGTTTACATGAATAAGTCGTGTATCAACAGACACCTAATGCTGCAGGCTGGCCACCCACCCTATGGGTATTACTAGATTTTTATACGACCAAGACTTTGACAACTAAGCAATAACAGTTAAATCAAATCACCGATGCCAAAGGCATTCAGCATAGAGAATTCAAGTAATTGATGATAGTTCTTCCCCTTCAAACGCACTCACAAGGTATTTCCAACACAAGCTCTTTAACAGTGGCCAAACTCCATGATATAAACAAATACGATTCCAGAGAGATTACAAACTGTCTTCTTCGTCCGACCGAATACAGCAGAGACAATACGCGACACTCAGCGAGATATCGAGAGACAGCTATTGGAGCTCTCACACACTCTCTCTCTCTCTCTATCTAGCGGATTGACCTGAGAACTACTGATTCTGTCATAAGAGCACGTATATTTGTGTGTGAAATTTTTGGTGTTATTTATGCGTTTTCAATGCCTTGACATAATGAAATACTAGAGTCTCATTCCTTGATATCTCCTCTCTACTTGAGGGGAAAGGTATGTGCTGTGTTTGGCTGCAGTAACAATGAAGTAGAGAAGAATGCGCGGTCTTTCTTTCCTTATCCTCGTGACAAGAAAATGTAAGTAATATTGTGTTTGCATATATATTCTTCCAGTGACAAAGAGATTTTTATAGTACTTCATAATCATCTGACCTGCTCGACCCATAATTTAACTGGCTTAAAATATAATACGCATATTTTATTGTATAGTGCAGCAGTTAATCTTTAATTCCGATGTGTTGTTGTAGGTATGATCTGTGGGTTTTTAAATGTCACGGAAGTGGCTTGGATAAGGTGTAGGTACAAGAAAGAAGGGACGTTACGCTTATATAAGAATTATAAAATCTGTTCACATCATTTCCAGGCCAGCGACTTTAGAAATCCTCGAAAATACAGCCAAGGGTATGTTACATTTTTACTCTAATCGTACGTAAATATTCCTCAAATCATCACTATCGACAACATTTTCATACTTTTCTTTCTTTTATAACTCTTCTCAGATTAAAGCCAGGATCTGTACCAACACAGAATCTCCCAAAAGTTAAAACATCAATTGCCACCGCCCCTTCCAAAAGATGTGCTCCTTCCAAGAGAAGAAGACAGGACGATGAAACACCAGAACCAGACGAAAATATTAATTAATTTTATTTAACGCGCACAATGTGCAAAGAATTACTATATAAATCATTAGTCTTCGTTGCAAAATTTCACCAGTGATTCTGATCGCTGTTTACAATTTAAAACATGGTACCAAGTACAGTGTGCACCACATCTTAAACATACACAGTTCAAACCTGGTTCATGATGACGCTTTATATTACATAGTTTATAATGGAACCCATGAACGGAGAACCTTGTCAGCAGGTGTCGCAGTTCATATCCACCTTGAACCCACTCGCGATTTAGCATGGCATCGGTAGAGTAGAAATCTTCCCAGATGTCAGCCTTCTTCGATCGTAGGTCTCGAAGCAGATGTATATAGGGTGTTGTTGCTGGAAGTAACATCTGTAACCTTAGCTCTTCCACATAAAATCCCTCTCTGGATAGCTCATACACGAGCCGGGAAGGAGAATATTTGGAGAGGCACAGAGCCCGTTTCAAGTAGATTGCCTTCAACTTCTCGATTTTATCTAACTGTTTCATACTCAAATGTTCCCAAATGTTTTCCAAGCCATATGTTGCTATAGGGCTGATTTTTAGATGAAAGAGTTTTATGGCCGTTTCTAAAGACAAGTTTCTCAGGTGCTTAATGTCTGATATTGCTTTCATAGATGCATTTAGACTGTCTATGAGATGGAGGGTGAAAACATTACCTTGGGTTTGAAAAATTACACCCAAATATTTAAAATGCTTTACGGACTTAAGTTCTTGGTCTTCATAATAGAAGATTCCATGAGGTCCCCCTCTTCTAAACGTCATGAACACTGTTTTTTTACAATCAGTTTGAGCTCATTTTTCTTTATCCAGCCTACTATTTGGTTGAATGATTCCTGGAGTTCCTTCTCTGACGTTGATGTTAAGACCATATCATCAGCGTACATTAATAGTTTTTACGCTTTCCTGGTTTACCAAATCTACTATGTCTGCTGTCGCAATGATGAATAATAATGGACTTAACGGGTCTCCCTGTAATACCGCGGTTGTTTGTTCCAAAATAATAGATTTGGTAATGCCATCATCTACTTCTATTGAATTGTTGAGCAGTAAGTTCCTAATCAGCGGTATAAGGTAGTTCGTACTACCAATGAAACTCTCCACTTTTTCTAACAGTATGGTTCTGCTTATGGTGTCAAAAGCTTTCGAATAATCTATAAAGATGGCATGCAATTTACCCCCTGGTTTCT
The DNA here is from genome assembly GCF_040414725.1 of Anabrus simplex. NCBI lineage: Eukaryota > Metazoa > Arthropoda > Insecta > Orthoptera > Tettigoniidae > Anabrus > Anabrus simplex. The sequence goes on from NC_090268.1 coordinate 143,396,634, forward strand.
TTAAGGCTTCTTCTATGTCATTCTGGAGACAGCGGATAGCTAAAGTAGTTGATTTTCCTTTTCTAAATCCGAATTGCGACTCCGGTAGGTTATTTTCCACCAGTTTAATGAGACGTTTACCCACTAATGAAGTTAAAGTCTTTAGTAGAGTACATTCTAGCGCTATTCCTCTATATGAGTTGGGATCTGCGGTATCACCTTTGCCTTTATATACCATTTTAATAGTAGATTTTCTCCAGTTATCTGGTATCCAACCTTGCCGCAAGCATTCATTCATTAGGCGAGTGATGGATTCACCCAATTTTGGGAGAGCAGCTTTAAGATGTTCATTAAAAATGTGATCTGGGCCACATGCCTTGTTATCTTTAGATGCTGTAATAGTTGATACAACCTCATTAACCCTTACCCCTCGAATTAAAGTTCTCTGTGTTGCCTCTACTACTCGTATTTTAAATGTACATTTTTATCTTGTATGACCTGTATTAATCTTTCACGATTTTGGAGATAGCACTTGGTTTTAAATGATGTAGTTAGGCTATACACGTTTACAGCAAGCTATACTGGAGCAAATAAAAGCAATATGTGGAATTTAAGAAGAATTATTTTGCATTTGTATTATTATTATTATTATTACCGTTATCGCATACCGATTGGTTTCGTTAATAATTTACTGTACAAATTATCATTAAAAGCAATTAAAAAACTCTGTTCAGTCACTCTTTTCATACCTCGCAGTAGTTTGTAGTCTGAAACCACTGTAAACGGCAATTTCTTGAAATCTGAATCTGTTTATTTATAACTGAGCCAGCCGTCATCATTAGGTACATGTTGGTTTACGGTACACAAACCGACCATCGTCAGTTCACCTTTAGGTATCGTGAAATGCTATTAGATATATTCATTAGGAGCAGAGGTGCGAAAATACTGAGGTTTTGTGTGTTGCCTGACATATACAACATATATATGACTAGAAGAGCACATGGCGGCCATGTTTGTTTACTATCGCTCGAGCTTTCATGTGCGTGATTTGACAGCTGACGGCTACACTGCCATCTAAATAATGATTTTTGACTGGCTGTCGAATAGTATCTGGATTCTACAAAGTTCCACGCGGAACCAAAAGATGGCAGAACAGTATATCATCGTGTATTTTGTCGGCTAAGAGACGGCAGACGAGCGGTGGGCGATAAAATGCCATGTCGGGTCTCCCCCGACATGCGACCGGAACGGGAATATCGTAATGTCGGGCCTCACCCGACAGACGAGTGGTAAAGGTTAATTGAAAATTCGTCGATTTCAGGGATTGTTTGAAAAACTGGCACGAAATAATTAGTAGGTCGTGTGTCTCTCTCTTGAAGCACTGCACTCAAGTGCTTTTCCCAAACTTCCATTGGTAAGTTCCTGGAGAACTTCGGTTGTCTAGGCTTCAGAGCCAGGTAAGGATCTAGACTGCCACGTTCTATAAGTTTCTTTTCTTCTTCCTCTCTATAATGATTTTTGGCTTCTTTTAGTAGTAGTTTGTATGCTCTCCTTTTACTGACGAAAATATTCGTGTAGGATCACCAGTTATTCTGCCAGATGCAAGACTCCCTAAACGAAATAGTATCCAAAAATAAAAATAAAACTCCTGATAGAAAAATTGCGTAAAAGTCAAAAAATGATCTCTAAAAGAAACGCTTTGGTTTCTAAATTAAAGGGTCAAATCACTCATCTGCAGAATATTAAAGTTAAGTCGAAATTTGATCTAGTTAAGTACCGGTATTTAGGAAATTCTAGCTCAGTATCACCAATACACACTGGTCATAAGAAGAAAGGTAGGCGTTATACTGAAAATGACAAAACTGTTGCTCTAGCAATTTATTATTGTTCTGCAAGTGCATATAAGATGCTGACGAGGTTATGTTGTCTTTCTACAATTAGGTCAATTCCGAGGTGGATGCAGAATTTGGGTGTGTGTTCTGGCATCAACAGGAATGTATTATCGTTGATTAAAGTGAAAGCTGAGAATTTAATTGTCTCAGAGCGTGTGTTTTCTGTGTTGTTTGATGAAATGTCCCTTCAAGAAAATATCACGTATGATGCCAGGGCAGATGAATTTGGTGGTTGTGTTAATTTGGGAGTGCATGCATGTCATAGAAACAATCGTCTTGAGCATGCCAATCAGGCAATGGTAGTTCTATTAACAGGACTAAAATTAAATTTTAAACAAATTATAGGATATTTCCTAAGTAAAGATAGTACACCTGGAGACTGTTTAAAGGACATAGTTTTAGATGTCTTAAAGAAAGTGAGACAACCAGGATTTATGCCCAAGGGGGTTGTTTCTGACCACGGAAGTAATAATCTTAAAATGAGATCCTTGTTTGGCCTCAGTGAAGAAAAGCCATTTATTGAGGACCTTGGAAATAAAGTCTATTTCTTTCACGACACGCCGCACTTGCACAAATCTGTAAGAAATAGTTTCAAAAAGTATGACTTTGAGTGTGCTGGTGGTAAGTGTTCATGGAGTCATTTGTTGAGTTTTATAATAAGGATAAAAATATGAAACCCCGATTAGCCCCTAAACTAAGCAAGAAATGTATTGAACTACCTCCATTTAGTCCAATGAGTGTGTGTCCTGCACCAAATGTACTAAGTCATTCTGTCAGTTGTGGGATTATGACTGTTACGGAGTTATCCGTGGTAGTTAGAGGTGAAAGAAGGTGCTGGGATGAATAGGTCTCAATCTACGAAATTAAAGTTAATTTAAAATTTAACAAGGTTATATTTTCTTTTCAAGATCAGAAATAACAAATATAGCAGGTACTCAGTAGCCTAGCAACAAATCGAGAATGTACAATTACAGTGTTACAGGATTTGGGCTCCGAGAGCCAGACACACAATTCTTGAGCAATTAGCCCAACATTACTCGTATACAAGATTCAACCAAGGGGCAGAAGACCCCAGTCATGCTCAAGAGCACTTGCTCCCAATTACATAGTAAAAGCCTCCTCGAGGCACACAGAAACAATTTTTTTTGGAAGAGCAACCCGCTCTCAAGGTTCCAGCCTATCAAAGGCCACAACAAATTCCACCTTCAAGCTGTCCTCTAAGGACATAAACACAGGGGTAAAATTACCCAACCTACTGAGGCCGATTTAGTAAATAAACAGAAAAATTACAAGGCCCCAAAGTACAAACTTGAGTGGAGGCGTAACTGGCACTCCGAATATACTTAATTAAAACCTAATTTGGCCTTAGGCCGCTTATGCAAGGGCTAATCCTATACTAAGGAGGTGACACGGTAGGAAAACTATTACATTACGAAACGAAGAAAAATGGTTGAGAAAACGTAGTCACCTCAAAACAATATGAAAGGGAGCTCGAGAGGGTTAGGCACTCTCTATCCCAATTTGTAGTTACAGAGGCAGAATTTAAATCAAGAGTCTTTTACATTTTAGAGGAAAGTTACATAGTAGAAGGTTTCGAACCCGCCCCGAGGGTTAAACTGCTGAGCTGGCAAGAAAATAAGTTATAAGACGGCCATTACCTGATGGTTGAACTGCTGCCCGAAGAAAGAGGCGCTTCCCGCCCCCTGCTACATAATTTACACAACGATAGGTGTTACTGAAGTGGCGCAGAGACCCGAAAATCAGCAGTTTATATACCCTCGCGGAACATTCCAGACCTTTCAGGAATGATAACACCCGCCCACAATAATTTTATTGGCTAACAACGAAAACCCCTACACCAGATGAAGAAAAAACACATTATTGGTGGAAAATTAATTAGAGAAATTCGGGATTGGTAAATTCAAAACTAGGGGAAAGAGCAGGGTTATACAGCCAACCTAAACAATGACTGAAAGAAATTTAACAAAGAACAAACTTTGAACACAAAATTTCTCCAAAAAACAGTTCTTTCACTTCGCACTAGGGTGCACCATTGTAGTCCTTCAGTAGTGCCATCTAGAAGAGAATGTTCACACTTCTTACTGCAGACAAAACAAAAATACATCGAAAACGACACAGTTCAGAACACTTCAAAATTTACAAGTAGTGACATCTTCTGAGAAACTAGAGAATTAGCACTGTAGTTAAAGGTCAGGCTTCCTCCAGTAGAGGAGTTTCAACTGGCGCAAAGTTTGAATTAGCGGCGCGGAGGTGTACCACCCGGTACAGATCTCCCCCCCCCACCGCAAAAGTCCCTCCAAGGGGTAACACAGAAGAACATAAACTTTTGTTTTAAAACAAGGTCCAAGTTATGCTGTAGAAATGGAAATTACTTGCAGAAGGATTTACAAACAAGTTTTCTTAAAATGATTGGATCCAGTTTCAAAATTTCTTTGTAGTAACTTTTGAAGGAATGTCTTTATGCTTGTAGAAGTTGAATTCAGAAGGAAAAACTTTTAATACTTGAAAGTGAAGGAAAATTTTCTAAGTCCACCAAATATTGCAGTTGAATTCAAAAATGTAGTAATTGTTGATATTAAATGTCCATGTAGCTGATTAAGTACATTCAATGTTGATTAAGTTTGACGGCCAGACCGGCCGCTGCTGCTTGTGTCTAGAGGAGGCCGCTCGGACCTCTCGAGTACCCTGAGATACCGCTCGCCCGCACTATGAGAGGAGCCGTGGAGTTGAAGCACGCCGCGCCCGCGGCGAACATACAGGTCGCGGGCCAGTTGCAGGTTGTGCGCCGCACATCAGCCTTGGCCGGGAGGAGGGCTCCGGCTCGCCGTACGCTGGTTGGCCTCACTGAAGAGGGGCGGGCCCATACCCCACCTCAGTGGCGGTACGGCGCCGCGCTGCTGCGGGGGCACTGAAACATTAAGATCTCGGCAGCAGAATTTGTTGGACCATAATTCTTTTAGGGCACGGGCTTAGTGGTGAGGTTGAGGGGCCAGCGGCGTGGAGAAATTTATTTCATTTAAATAGCCACGGTTTCATGTAAGCAGGAGACGGAAGCATGGTAATGGCCATGGCAAGGACAGGATGGTAGTTTAACTCGTCGTGGAAGGTGTACAGTAAATGCTTAAAGAACCTGATTCCAAGAGCAGAAGGACTCAAAATGAAAACACCCCCCCCCCCAAAAAAATATAACCTTCCGAATACTTTCAAAATGTTAAAACAATTATAAAATCAGCTACGTTAGCGCGGAAGCTACACAGGTTTCACCCTAAATATCCTCTCGGTGGCTGAATTCCTTAGCAATAAGGTAACGGGTGAAAGGAAATCGAGAATAATACACGGCCCATGAAATCTGGGGGCAAGCTTGCCCGCGGGAACAAAATTCTTGACCATCACCTGGTCGCCTACCTTCAAATTGGTGGGTCTCCTTCCACGATCATATCTTTCCCTAACCTTTTCATGAGACACTTTAAGATTGGCTTTAGCCTTCTTCCAAAGATCTTTAATATTATCTGGATCTATTGTCTCGGGTAGAATGTCACTCAGAGACCAGAGGTTAGAGAGCGGCGTGTTGGGAACAAACTTGAACATCAAAGAAGCTGGAGTAAACTTATGAGATTCATGAACCGCCGAATTCAAAGCAAAAGCTAACCAATGCAGGGACGTGTCCGACCTAGAATGATCTTCATGATGATAGGCAATCAACGCGGACCTCAGTATACGATTAACCCGTTCAGCCAGAGATGGTTGAGGATAATAAGCAGAAGTTGTCACATGAGAGGTGGACAGGTCAAAACAGAATTTACGAAATAGATTAGATGTGAAAGCCTTAGCATTGTCAGACACAATATATTGACACGGACCAAAAGAAGCAAAGATTGAATTTAAACAGGTAATGGTGGACTGAGCGGTAGCCAGCTTAGTCGGGAATAACCAAGAAAATCTTGTAAAACCATCTACACATACAAGGATGAACTTGTTGGCATTCTCCTTTGACTGGGGGAAGGGTCCTACGTAATCAATGAAGAGACGTTCCATGGGGCGCGACGCTTGATGAGAAGACAAAAGGCCTACCTTGGTGGACATGGTTGGTTTACTAAGCAAACAAGATTTACAAGCCTTTACTAGTTCACGAATTTCACCGCCCATACCCTTCCAGATAAACTTTTCACGTATCTTTTCCCGGGTTTTGAAGATGCCTAAATGCCCCCCTAATGGGGTCTCATGATAGTACTTGAAGATCATTGGCAGAAGTACAGCTGAAACTACAACTTTCAGTTTTTGATCATGCCTCGACGGGCAACATAAAACACCATTCCTGAATACATAAGGGACAACATGTTCCCCAGAAGAAAGGGTTTCCATGATTGGAGCCAGCGTTGGATCTTCACGTTGATATTTCTCAATATCCCTAAAGAGCATGGAAGCATCTGTTAAGATGGCATTAACCTCAGATAGCATGGACTCGGGAGGTGATGAACTATCGACCGATTCATGGGTCGCGACGTCATTGGAAAACATACGGCTGAGTCCGTCTGCGACAACATTTTCAGTACCTCTGATATGCCTAACATCAAATTGGAAGGCAGAAATTCGGATGGCCCACCGGGCTATACGACCAGTACGACGCGGCCTACCTAAGACCCAGCTTAAGGCTTGATTATCAGTCTCCAGGTCGAATTTGACATGTTCCAGATGGAGACGGAACTTTTCTAAGGCAAATAAGACTGCCAAACCTTCGAGCTCATAGATGGAATACTTGGCTTCTTGAGCCGATAGAGTCCTAGATGCATAGGCGATGGGTCGCCTCCCTAGTTCAGTCTCTTGAAGAAGGACTGCAGCTACCGCCGACGACGACGCGTCGGTTTGGACGATGAATTTCTTCGAGAAATCTGGCATAGCAAGGACAAGGGCATTACAGAGAGCTAATTTAAGATCTTCAAAAGCGGCTTGTTGAGAAGGTCCCCACTCAAATTTGACGCCTTTCCTACGGAGTAAGTTCAAGGGCGCCGCTCTATTAGCGAAATTTGGAATAAATTTCCTGAAGAAATCCACCATACCAATGAACCTGGCAATACCTTTAGTGTCCTTGGGAGGCTTGAAATCACGGATGGCCTGTGTTCTAGAGTGATCGACTGCGACACCATCGGGCGACACAATATGCCCTAGGAATGACATAGGGGGTTTAACGAAGGCGACCTTAGACAATTTCACAGTTAACCCAGCCTTACGAAGGCTATTGAGAACTTCCTTTAGATGATCTAGATGTTCTTCAAAAGTCTCCGAAAATACGATGACATCATCCAGATAGTGGTACAAGTACTCAAATTTGATGTCGGAGAAGACCCTATCTAGTAGCCTCGTAAGCACAGCTGCTCCGGTGGGGAGCCCGAAAGGCACGCGGTTGTATTCATACAAATTCCAATCCGTGGCAAACGCTGTAAGATGTTTGGATTCTTCAGCCAGAGGAATTTGGATTATAGGCCTGATTTAGATCCAAGATGGTGAAGAATTTAGCTTTGCGAAACCATGAAAAACAAGAATGAAGGTCAGGAAGGGGCACAGATTGTAATACCACCTTCCGATTGAGAGCTCTATAATCAATGACAGGCCTGAAGCCACCTTGGGGTTTCGGGACTAGAAAAATAGGCGAAGAATACGCCGACTTAGAGGGCCTAATAATACCATCCTTTAACATCTGATCGATGATTTCTTTCAATGCCTTCATTTTAGGTGGAGATAGCCTATAAGGTGGAAAACGGACAGGAATCGAATCCGTGACCTCAATTTTGTATTCGATCAGGTCAGTAACACCAAGAGTATCAGAGAACACCTCTGGAAACGACTGACACAACTTACGAATACTGTCAGCCTGCTCCTCAGGTAGATGTCTAAGATCTAACAACATCTCATCCTGGGTAGGCGAAATAGATGAACATGGTGCAGAATTACATTTCAATAAGGGGATTTTACAATTAAAAGCAAATTTGAATGTGCATGACTTACTTTGAAGATCGAGCACGAGACCAGAACGGGACATGAAGTCGGCTCCCAATATAATGGGGCAAGATAAGTGCTTTGCCACAAACAATTTAACTTTCCAAGTAAATTTAGAAATACGAATTTTGGCTTTTAAGGAACCTAAAATTTCTAATGGAGATGAATTAGCCGAAATATATTGAACAGAAGATGAGCAATAGTCAGGAAGTTTACAAACTGTTTTCAATTTGGAATACCATTCAGCCGAAATAATAGAACAAACACTGCCTGAATTTAATAGAGCGGTTATAGGCTCATTATTTAATTCAATTTTAAGAGAAGGCACAGGTGCGGGGGTATCCGCCGCAATCCTGAGGCATTCTTTGGGAGCTTCAAAAGATAAATTTGACGCCTGAGTTCTCCCTGAAATTTCGACATGTTTACAAGGGGCCGAGCCTCGGGAAGATGGATTAGTCAACTCAGCCGAAGCCACTAGTCACTTATTATTATTGGAATTGGTGGAAGTTGCACCAGAAGTTGAGCAGGAGGGGGTGCTATTTGAATTTGGGCAATTCTTGGCGATATGTGAGAAAGCCCCACATTTAAAACAGCCTTGTGATGAACCTGCTCCATTATTTGTCCTACTAGATTTGACCAATGGACATTTATTGCGAAGATGGTCAGGCGACCCGCAAGCATAACATTTACGGGGTGTGACTGGTCGGCGAGGTGGAGGCCGAGGATTACTAAAAGAAGGAGGGGGTTCTTTCGCGACACGCAAGGTATCGGCGTATCTGACTCCTTCGGCTGAGACAGCCATAGCCTCTAACTCGGCAAAAGTTTGCGGACGCGACGCAAAACACAAGTATGATCTGTAAGATGGAGAAATGCCTTCCACAATGGCCTGTACAATCTCATCTTCATGGAAGTGAAGAGCAAACAACCTGGTATAAAATTTAATGTCTTGTATGAAATCAGCAAGATTTTCATCCAGTCTCTGTACTCGATAATAGTACTTCTGAATCAGAGATGACCTCGCACGAGCAGGGATGAAATTAACAAGAAGGTGTGCATGAAAATCTTCAATAGATGACTGTTCCGCTATTGCCCTAACAATTTTGTCTGAGAGAACACCAACTGCATAGGGATAAATGATCTGCAAAATTTGACACGGAGAAAGAGAAAAAACAAGGGCATGATCCTGAAATTCAACTAAAAACCTTAAGAATGAAATAACTTCACTGGTAGAGTTAACCGAAAACTTAGAGATACCTCTGAGTAACATTGCTAATGGATGAGGCAAGCTGCTGAACCCGGGTGACATAGTACGTAAAGGTTTTTATTTTTGCTATTGGCTTTACGTCGCGCCGACACAGATAGGTCTTATAGCGACGATAGGACAATAAAAGGGCTAGGAATGGGAAGGAAGCATCCGTGGCCTTAATTAAGGTACAGCCCCAGCATTTGCCTGGTGTGAAAATGGGGAAACCACGGAAAACCATCTTCAGGGCTGCCGACAGTGGGGTTCGAACCCACTATCTCCCGAATACTGGATACTGGCCGCACTTAAGTGACTGCAGCTATCGAGCTCGGTACGTAAAGGTTTAAGTGGCGAAGAAGCTAATTCAGAACGTACATTATTCAATGAGGTACGTCGTTCAGATTCATGGTCTAATGGGGCAGAGGTTTGTTGAACTCCTATCGATTTAGTACTTTCTTCCCCGGTGGGAGAACGGTCTCCGCTGACTACATTTACCGTAGCTGGTTGGTCGGTTTTGGGAGGAACCTCCTAAGTTAACAATTGGGAAACCTTACTGGACAATTCAGAAAGATTTTCAAGAACAACGCTAGCTTCCTTCCTCTGAACGTCATTCAACTTCAGAGACAACAGATCGTTAACTCTATTAGAAAAATGAAATAACCTTGCTTGCACACGTTTAATTTGATTAGGAGAAGGGTCATTTTCTTCAAAAAAGGAAATCACAGATGCCATCTCAGTAGTATTATCAGTGATCGCGGAAAGAGAGTCCTCAATTTCTTTCTCTCCCAAAGTGGGCAAATCAAGGGACTCTCTAAGCTTATTTGTGTCTACCGCAACCGTGCCTCCAGATTGCACATTTCTAATTGTTAATTCATAGATCAACTCCTCCTTGCGCAAATAGTTGAGACGGAGGACATCGCGAAGGCCGGGCATGATGACAAAGCAATTTTGAAACCAAACGGAAAAATCAAAAATTCCAGCAACTGAGAAAAATGTTAGTTCCAGAAGAAGGCAATGTTTAGCCGTCAAAAGGGGCTAAATTGAGACCCATTCAACCACGCTCTGCTACCACTTGTTACGGAGTTATCCGTGGTAGTTAGAGGTGAAAGAAGGTGCTGGGATGAATAGGTCTCAATCTACGAAATTAAAGTTAATTTAAAATTTAACAAGGTTATATTTTCTTTTCAAGATCAAGAAGTAACAAATATAACAGGTACTCAGTAGCCTAGCAACAAATCGAGAATGTACAATTACAGTGTTACAGGATTTGGGCTCCGAGAGCCAGACACACAATTCTTGAGCAATTAGCCCAACATTACTCGTATACAAGATTCAACCAAGTGGCAGAAGACCCCAATCATGCTCAAGAGCACTTGCTCCCAATTACATAGTAAAAGCCTCCTCGAGGCACACAGAAACAATTTTTTTTGGAAGAGCAACCCGCTCTCAAAGTTCCAGCCTATCAAAAGCCACACCAAATTCCACCTTCAAGCTGTCATCTAAGGACATAAACACAGGGGTAAAATTACCCAACCTACTGAGGCCGATTTAGTAAATAAACAGGAAAATTACAAGGCCCCAAAATACAAACTTGAGTGGAGGCGTAACTGGCACTCCGAATATACTTAATTAAAACCTAATTTGGCCTTAGGCCGCTTATGCAAGGGCTAATCCTATACTAAAGAGGTGACACGGTAGGAAAACTATTACATTACGAAACGAAGAAAAATGGTTGAGAAAACGTAGTCACCTCAAAACAATATGAAAGGGAGCTCGAGAGGGTTAGGCACTTTCTATCCCAATTTGTAGTTACAGAGGCAGAATTTAAATCAAAAGTCTTTTACATTTTAGAGGAAAGTTACATGGTAGAAGGTTTCGAACCCGCCCCGAGGGTTAAACTGCTGAGCTGGCAAGAAAATAAGTTATAAGACGGCCATTACCTGATGGTTGAACTGCTGCCCGAAGAAAGAGGCGCTTCCCGCCCCCTGCTACATAATTTACACAACGATAGGTGTTACTGAAGTGGCGCAGAGACCCGAAAATCAGCAGTTTATATACCCTCGCGGAACATTCCAGACCTTTCAGGAATGATAACACCCGCCCACAATCATTTTATTGGCTAACAACGAAAACCCCTACACCAGATGAAGAAAAACACATTATTGGTGGAAAATTAATTAGAGAAATTCGGGATTGGTAAATTCAAAACAAAGGGAAAGAGCAGGGTTATACAGCCAACCTAAACAATGACTAAAAGAAATTTAACAAAGAACAAACCTTTGAACACAAAATTTCTCCAAAAAACAGTTCTTTCACTTCGCACTAGGGTGCACCATTGTAGTCCTTCAGTAGTGCCATCTAGAAGAGAATGTTCACACTCCTTACTGCAGGCAAAACAAAAATACATCGAAAACGACACAGTTCAGAACACTTCAAAATTTACAAGTAGGGACATCTTCTGGGAAACTAGAGAATTAGCACTGTAGTTAAAGGTCAGGCTTCCTCCAGTAGAGGAGTTTCAACTGGCGCAAAGTTTGAATTAGCGGCGCGGAGGTGTACCGCCCGGTACAATGACCAATGTCACTTTTAATTCCATGTCAGAGGATGCATTGCCTACTGCCAACTTTATTGAGAAAATGGACATTATATTTGATATTTTCAACTCATTCCAGAAATGCAGTGCAAAGGAATTCCGATGTGCATTAAATTATGAAAGGAAGCAACTAACATATTTAAATGAGGTGACAGAATATTTATTTATTTATTTATTTATTTATTTATTTATTTATTTATTTATTTTGCTAGGGGCTTTTCGTCGCACCGACACAGATAGGTGTTATGGCGACCAAGGTCTGTCTAGGGAGGTCAAGTCACGAATGCTACTTATGGAGCCGCCATATTGGGTCTTTAAGCGAGCGTAACCAAAGGCAAGTGTATTCGAATTTAGAGGATTTCGGTACCGTACATTGAAATAAAAACAAAATACCAACCAATTTTGATAAAGAATTTAATTGGGCATCTCCCGGCCATGCATATATAACTGTATAACACTTAGGCCTAAATGATATGAATACGTTCACAGCTATTTCAATAGGAAGATAATTAACAGAGCCTGAAATTCTATTCTTTTTTCTTTTTTGAGAAACAAGAATCAACAGAAAAGCTCATGTTCTTCTCTTTTACTTCCTTACAACTTGGTCTTACTGTGTTTCTTATTAACATCATATGTCAAATACGTAATCTTATTGACAGAAGCATAGAAATCTGTACAGTACCTGTGGCATATTATGATTACGGGTACATGAAAGACTGAACTTGAAGTACTGTATTTAAAGTACTAAACGACGGTTGTAATAACTTACCTTCAGCGTTTTCTTTATTAAGAGAGTAATTTTCGATACTGCGTTTAAAAGGTTACCCCAGTATGCTGACAAACACTGAATGCCTCTTGAGATGAGTGCATTAAATTATGTATGGTAACTGTTGTTATCCATTCGTGTGGTATTTCTTTCGGTTCTAAGGAAAAAATATTCTGCGTGTATAACACAAGAGTGATGTTCTTAGCTACTCTTAACTAGTTTATTGATAACCCATGCAGCTACATAGTACAAAGTGGTGGTGGTGATTATTGTTTTAAGAGAAAGTACAACTGGACAACCATCCTCTATAAACACTAATCAGAAGAAAACAAATGGAAGGGGACCAAAACTTCGAAAAATGAAGGTATCGGCAAAAGAAAGATGAAGGCCACAAAGTGCGTGGAAATGAAAAAACTCCTAGGCCTCGAATGCGCTAATGCCGTCGAGGTCGGAAAAGAACAAGTGTTGACCAGGGGAGGTCGGATGGGCTAGATTAGTGAAAGCAATGTCAAGACTCAGCTAAGGGCCTCGTAGTCAAAACCCAAAATAAGTTTCCCCCCGTGGGTGGGGGCAATAGAACAACAACCACGGTATCCCCTGCCTGTCATAAGAGGTGACTGAAAGGGGCGTCAGGCTCTCCTAACCAGGGAGCGTGAGTTGGCCACCACGGGGCTCTTAGCTGAGTCCTGATATTCGTGCATATAATAATAATAATAATAATAATAATAATAATAATAATAATAATAATAATAATAATAATAATAATAATAATGGTTAAGAAAATTAAAGCCATTAGTAGACACGATTTCATAAGAAATAGAAATTCAGTCGCTTTTAAGTTGAGTTAACCTAGGTTAGGCTATTTTAGGGATTACATTAGGATATTATGTTAGGCTCCGGGACATTAAATTACAGTAGTTGGTTAGTGCGAGTGAAGCGAGTGTTGTGATCTTTAAGTATTTGTCCAGCCACATAATGTACTCTATAGAGCATTTAAGATGAATGAAATTTAGCTGCAAATAATAACTACAGTACAGTATAAGACTGCTATTATCAATGCAATTGTTGTAAGGATGGCCAGCTGGACATAAATTGTTAGTTTGAAGTGATAGGCCTATTGTTTGTTGTGATTATAATTGGTAACTGAACAGGAACAAGCATTTCAAATATCTGCGAAACATTTCTACGTTGCATGTAGGGTTAGAATGATACTGTCTGTAGTTTACATGAAAAGGAATGGAATGAAATAGCGTTTGGCTTTTAGTGCCAGGAGCGTCTGAGGACAAGTTCGGCTCACCAGGTGCAGGTCTTTTGATATGACTCCCGTAGGCGACCTGCGCGTCGTGATGAGGATGAAATGAAAATAAAGACGACACATACACCCAGCTCCCGTGCCAGCGAAATTGACCAATTATGGTTAAAATTCCTGAACCTGCCGAGAATCGAACCTGGGACCCCTGTGATCAAAGACCAGCACACTAACCATTTACTTAGCCATGGAGCCGGACACTTGAAAAGGAAATTTTCATAAACATCAATACTGGTCTTACACATTTCCTGTTACTTTTCTTGCTTGTTTTGAAAGACAATTCTCTTTCTTTGGGAGGTTTCCTATTATATGTCAAAGACTTAGGTGGATTAGGGACTTTGAGAATTGTTGGGATGGAATTCCACTTGAGTAGTTTCCGTCCATCTGCTCTCTTTAGTTCAAATTGCGATTCTTCAAAATGATGCTAGAAGAAAATACACCGGGCGAGTTGGCCGTGCGGTTAGAGGCGCGCGGCTGTGAGCTTGCATCCGGGAGATAGTGGGTTCGAACCCCACTGTCGGCAGCCCTGAAGATGGTTTTCCGTGGTTTCCCATTTTCACACCAGGCAAATGCTGGGGCTGTACTTTAATTAAGGCCACGGCCGCTTCCTTCCAACTCCTAGGCCTTTCCTCTCCCATCGTCGCCATAAGACCTATCTGTGTCGGTACGACGTAAAGCCACTAACAAAAAACATAATAAGACCTATAAATATAAGATATCGTTCATATAAGCATACTGTTATTCAGGAATAATACGAATGTATAACTTCACTAATCTCGCACAAGAAGCAATTATCTGTAGGTTGCCATTTGTCACGCCTACAGTTTTGTACCCACTGAGCTCTCCTTTGCTTACCTTTCGGGAAGCGAAACACTCTAATTCCGTCAGTTGTCTTATTTTGACAATTTGCTGCGGCGCAGTATCCCGTTTTCCTTCGAAATACAAGTAATAACTCACATCATTACATCGGACAGGCCCACGTAACAACGATATTTGAGACCCAATATGGCCGCCACCGCAAAGGATTGTGGGAGCATGACCAGACCACCCTAGACAGACCTTGATGGCGACGAACAGAATATTTAAAGTCTCACAACATAAGGTAAATGTCAAGAGTATTAGCACGACCAGGGATAAAATAAGTAAAAGGACTACTTACGAATTATCCCAACAAAAGGCCTTCGCTGATTGAGGAAGCTCTGGACACAAGAGGCGTAGCGAATCAACTAAAATAAGCTTAATTAACTAATTGGCTGAAATAACAACACAAATTAAATTGATCAACTAAAATTTAATTAGGTAAATAATTTAAGAAATTTCGACCTCAAAACTAATTTTTTTAAAAATCAATTACCACTGCACAATGAACGTGAACACCATTCAGAATAATAAATCAAGAATATCAATTGAAAATAAATTATTTTAACACTAACACAAATTGCCAGGAGGCAGAAAATCTCTTTGAAAAACAAACAAACGTAGATCAATAGAAGATTAAAATCTTAAGACAACTATTACTGAAAGAAAGCTGAAATTTTCCCTAGTGAATTTCTCGGTTACTCCAGGGCTGCATTAAAATTAAATCTAATCGAAGAAAAAACATAACTTCAGTTAATACCAAGAAATCATTTGAAACATGGACATAAATCCATAAATAGGATAAATAACCCTAATATTCTCCAAGGAACGGTACCTGAAACCAAATGAGTTAATCAAACTCATCAGAAAAACCTTCCACATGCACAAAGATCCACACCAAAATCAGCTGAAAATCAAGTTACCAATAATAAGTCGATACTCAAATGTCAAATTCAACACGGCATGGCCACGGTAAGTTTTCATTCTGTTACACAGAGTGTGACAGATGACGAGCACCGAAATCAAAACAAGCACTTGAAGTACCGAGGAAGTCATTAGAAGCCATACATTAAAGGCACACTGTTCTCTATTAGTAGCTCGACATTCGCTTGAAAATATTATAATAATAAACATAAATTGTTTTGTGCACAAAACCAAAATTAACTAAAGTCAAGCAGGTAAACAAATGCCATAATGACCATTACAACTGGAAGCCCGAAAATATTACCATATTACAAGATTATTATGAGGACCTGTTTTAGGAAGTCAATTTCTTTTAAAACCACATGCAGAATTTCAATTTTCAGGTTAAATATCTCCGCGTATTAACACTATTAACTAATCCATTCCTTGGTAGCTTAGTTCAGTACAGAAGATGGATGCAACTTACTTACGAGGTCGAAGGAAACAAGATATATTAAATATTCTAAAAGGATAACCAAATGTTCAGGCCTATCGCCTAGATGGACAATCCATCACCCAGGGTGTAATTTCGCGACCATCTCCTCTTCTTGAATCACGATTTTCTACTCTTCTTAAGGCACAATCAGCAGAGAATATGTTCCAGCGTCTTCAGGTTAAGAAGCAATAATCAGAACAACTGTTATCTGCATTGTCGACTGACTACGACTGAGAAAGCTTGACATCTAGCGCCCAGATAGCAGCACAACTTAGCTACCTCGCTGCTTAAATTCCAAGTCGACCGCTAGATGGCACACCATCACCAATTAGAGAAAGTCCATGGAATCCTGAAGTTTGAATACACGGTGGGCCAGACAAGAAAATGGACACATAACCAATATGCATCGTACCATCGCGAAGAATAATTTTAAATCCATTACAGCCTCCCCCTCGAAAGCATCAACATGGGGTGGGGTATAACAAGCAGGCATAGATGAAAACCATCTGTTGTCTCAAGTATATATGTAAGAAAATTTCCATCTTCAATAATTTAACATAAACACGTCTCGAAGTGAGCAGAGGTATACCTGGGTGATGTATAACACAGTATACAGACCACTCGCAGTTGTTTAGTGTTCAATTAAGTCCATGTTTTCACGCTCAATATCATCAGCACGCCAATTTTCCTTGAAATGTTCAGATAATACCAAGGTTACTAAGGTAATCGGAGTTCGCTTAATCACAATAAATTTTCAGAGGCACAACCTACACCAGAAAACAGGTCTTACAATGTATTAAACATAGCATAATTCTCATTCGAACGTAATTCAGGGGCTTCAATTATAGGGAATGACAAGCCTTCATGAGTGATAACCATATTACCACATAAATACCCCAAAAGGTAAACACAAGAAGCAGAAGAAGAAGAAGAAAAGAGGACAAGGCGCAGTGGATTAGGGAGATATGTAGAGGGTTTTCTGATGTTTTACTGAAACATTTGGAATTACTAACATACTAGAGTATAAGATCGAAGTCACTGATTCCGTCCCTGTGAGGATTCAGCCTTATCAGCTTTCGCCCCCCAAACTGCAGGCGTTGAAGCAAATTAATAACAAAACGCTGGATTACGGAGTCATACGTCCTTCTACGACATACTCCTCCCCCATTTTTCTAGTACCCAAACCGCAAGGTGACTTTCGCCTTGTTCTTGACTACAGGATGTTAAATAAGAAGATCGTATTACAATCGGTCCCTCTCCCAGATCTGCACTCGTGTTTTTCGTAGTTCAATCGGGCCAAGTATTTTACTGACTTGGATTTGAACCAAGCTTACTATCAAACCCCCTTGGCCGAATAATCTCGTCTCTTAACTGCATTCGCGACCGATTGGAACCTGTACGAATTTGACCACGTGGCCTTTGGTATTTCTAGGCAGACTGCCGTGTTGACTATGCTCCTTGATCTCTTCTTTTCGGACATTAAATTCAGCTATTTGTACCATAATTTAGATGACGTGGTCTTGTACTCTGAAACCTTTGAAGATCATCTTCAGCATCTCAAGGAGGAAGTCTTGACTCAGTTGCGTCAAGCCGGGTTGACGATTAAGCTCTCTAAGGTCTCTTTCGCTAGGACTCAGATGTCCTTTCTTGGACATATCGTTTCCCCTAGGGGGTCTCGGTTAACCAATAGCGCACCCAGGCTATTCACCAGTTCCGGCCCCCGACGGATGTTAAAGACATCGCTCGGTTTGGGGATGATCAATTTCTTTCGCAAGTTTATCCCAAACTTCGCTAATCGTGCTGCCCCGCTTAACTCGTTTCGTCGTAAGGGAGTTAAGTTTGAATGGGGGGTCTTCGCGCAGCAGGCGGCCTTTGAGGATGTGAAAATGGCTATAGCTAACGCCCCGGTACTGGCTATGCCAGATTTTAGTAAGCCTTTTGTAGTTCAAACCGACGCCTGCTCGTCCGCTGTCGCGGCGGTTTTGTTACAGGATTCGGAAATGGGTAGGCGCCCCATTGCGTACGCCCCTTGGACGCTGCCCCGGCTCGAGTCGAAGTATTCGGTTTATGAGCTTGAGGGTTTAGCGGTTTTATTCGCCCTAGAGAAGTTTAGGATGTATCTGGAGTATGTTAAGTTCTGGCTAGAAACCTATAATCAGGCGCTTAGCTGGGCACTTGGTAAGCCTAGAAGGACCGGTCGCTTAGCCAGATGGGCTATTCGCATTACCGCTTTCCAATTCGATGCCCACCATATCCGAGGGACGAAAAATGTCATCGCCGATTCCTTAGGTCAGGTGCTCTCTGTCCACGACGTTGGTTCTTCTGATTCCCCAGGCTCGGAACCATGTCTCGTTACCTCTCTCCGGTGGTATCCTATCGGATAATCCCTTTATTGTTCCACCAGATTGCTAAAATTCAGGGTGAGGATCCGGTGTTGGGCCCTATTATTCAGGATCTTAAAACCTGGCAGAATATTGCCCCCTACGTCCTGAGAAACGATGTTCTGTGTTGTCCTTCCCGGTGCGATAAGAAAATGAAAGTGGTTATCCCCTTGGTCTTGGTTCCGGTGATTTTTTTAATATTATCACGAAACTCCTTTAGGTGGACATCTAGGACTGTTCAAGACGAGGGTGAAGATTCGGGAGAATTTCACCTGGAAAGGCCTGGATGGGGAAGTTCGTGAAATGGGTAAGGCCTCTAAGTTATGTGGCCTTAGCAAGCCAAATGTTTTGAGAATTGGTCTCTTCTCGCCCCACCAATCTACTCGTCCCATGGAGCAGATGTATAATGATTACGTGGGCCCCTCCCGCGGTCAAAGGGCGATGAGAATCGATTTATTTCGGTTTGTGTTGACGGGTTTAACCGTTTTTCTTGGGTTTTTTCCCACCAGACTTTCTACCGCCGAAACTACAATTAGATGCCTTAAGTCCATCTTTTCATCCTTTGGGCCGTGTCAATTTTTGGTGTCCGACAATGCTAGGGCATTTACCTCGAATTTGTTTAGAAGGTTTTGTTTCAATCTTTCGATTTCCTATGTCACAACTTCCCCATATAACCCTCAGCCCTGGTATGCTGAAAGGGACAATCGCAAACTTCGTTCGGCCCCTATCGCTTTCCATCATCAGGATGTGCCGAGATGGGATACATCCCTTCCTTGGCTCGCCTTCGCCTTCTTCTCCACGGTCCATGAAGCTCACAAATTTTCTCCCGTTTCCCTGATGTTTTCTTTTGTCCAAAATTACAATATTTCCAACTTATGGAATATTAATTGAGTTGCTTCCCGAGAAGATTGATCCTGCTAACATTAGGGAAATTTGGAAGAAAGCCAAACATAACCTTAAGGTGTCATACGAGCAGAAGCGTGCCCGCTATGATCAAGGCCGCCGACCTACCGACTTGGTTGTCGGTGACAATGTGTTTTTTAAAAACGTTGTGCCACCTGGGAAATTAGTTCCCCGTTCCAGAGGCCCCTGTACTATTCTTGATTTCCTCACCCCCGTCACCTTGCTGGTCAGTGACCCGGAGACCGAGAGAGTTTTGAGAGTGCATCTGTCCCAGGTTAAACCCGCTTGAGAGTTGGCCTTTGCGCTTTTCATGTTTCTGTTATTTATTACTTCTTGAATTTCTTCCACCTCGGTGGGTGTTCCTATTCTTAATGGGTAATATAATTATATTGGCAATTTTGCCCTTCTTAATTGTTGTTTTATCTGAGCATGTTCGTAAATCCTCCTGGAGTTCCCCCCGCCTCCTCCTTTTCCTGACCTCCACACCGTTGGTTGTGCCGCCGCGGCGCCTCAACTGACGTCCCGCCTCATCGACTGCCAATCTACTTGCTTCGACGTGCTGCTCATTTTCTGCTTTGTGTTTGCAGTGTCGGGAAGATCGTCGCCTGTGCCCCAAGCTTCGAGGGAGGGCCCCCTCGCTGGAGCTGGTTCCTCGGCATCTTACTCTCCTGAGGCCGTGTGTCAGCGGCAGATTCTTGCAAACTGCAGCATGTATCGCCTCGCCCTAAGTTACGGGTGTCGAACCTTCTCATCTATTACCATTGTTGGGTGATTTGCCAGGCCACCTACTCCTAGGCCTTACCATCTTGCGGACTTATTGCTAATGTTGGCCAGTCTGGTCCAATTGTGTGTTTTGGGACTCATCAACTCTATGTCATTTGTCATCGTGTCATCCCGGGAAGACATATCTTCTCTCCATATCTCGTCTCTCATCTCCACAAGGAAGAGCTCGTCGAACACAAATGATGAAAATTGTATATCAAGATAAATATTTGTGTAAAACTCTTGTATGTCTGTTTGTTCAAAAAGAAAAGATGCCCCTTTTTGTGAAGGGATCCGCTACCCCTCACCCTGGTAAGGGTCTTGGGAGAGGAGATCTGTGCCATGTTTTAAGCAATTTCCCCGCCACCTTTGGGCTTTGTTGGCTGCCTAGCTGCGCCCTCAAGATTGGCGTTCATTTTTTCTATTTATTACCGTTATTTCTATGTTCGGCCTTGTGTGTCTAATGAGAACCATCGTTGGCCATATTTCTAAAGGTTGATATTCTCCCTTCCTCCTTCCGCCGCGATATTGCATGTTACTATGGCAACGTGCCTTCCCCGCCTTTCCTGCCAATTGGGCTGGCCCTTTTCCCCTCGCTCTCGACTGCCGCTCGCTCGCCTGTCGAGCTACGTACAGGGGTCGGGGACTTGACTGCACTTGTAGCCAGCGGCCGGAGATATTCTCGGTGCCTTGAGTGACAGCGGCTGGTTCCGCTTGGGTCTCGAACCCTTCCTTGTCCACGGTGTGGAGGTAAGCACTAACTAAATAAAATTGGAGTATTAGCGCGAGGTAGAACGAATGGAGGATCCCAGTGTTCAGTCATACGACACAATTGTAATCCAGTGCCTTTTAATGTAATCGTTAACGTACAGGCACTTTGGAAATTAGCTGCCACCTCCATCGTCATTGGTTTAAGATGATGAATTGAAGATAGTTTTTTCTCTGCTATTGTATGCACTGGGTGCTTTTAAATGGAGGGCAGCTTTGGAAGTTTGAACTTGTTTTAATATCCTGGTTGAGGTGTTATATTAAACCTTTGGGGCTCACTGTCCAGTATTTATGTACTTCTTTCACAGTCTGAGGCTGTCTTTAGATTTAAACTATATTGTTCTATATCAACTGTACGTGTTAACACGCTAAGGGAAAACCCACTAAGGGGATTTGCATTTATAATAAATGTGGTTATTTTCTGAAAGCAATGTTATCTTGAAACAGGCCCGGGGCCGTACGCTTCTCCTTCTTTCCTCTCCTGTGGGAATGTTTGCAAAGCTACGCAGGGTACAGTGGGAATAATTTAACCCCTGATTCAAGAAAATTTAAATCTGCTATGAAGTTAGTTATGACAAATAAATTATTCCAACCTTCAGAAGACAGTAATTGTTCATTAGATGCCAGTACATTGCTTCTACTGAATTCAGATTTAGAAAATATACAGTCTCCCTTGTATCTACCCTCAGTAACTGTAAGCTGTGCCTTTTCAAGAAACTGTGAAGACATTCCCAATGATTTAATTAAGGAAAATCCATATGCATGTGTGTGTGGCTGGTTGTGTTCCAAGTTACCCCATTTAGAATGTCGTAATGTGTTGTCAAGCACTGAACAAAAAATGGGTGACTTAAGAAATGTACACATTTTGTGGATGATGCAAATTTGCTTTACCCTAATGCAATAGCAAGTATTTCTATAGGGAAGTTTTTAATGTTTTTGAGGCTAATTTTATAAAATTTCTTTCTGTTAGTAGGCTTCATGTTAAGAGGAAAATTGTCCGGCTTTTAAATGTTAATTCATTGCATCATGTGTGTAAGGAATGCGCCGATATTTTTATTGACAAATGCCTTATGTGATAAAATGTTTTTCAAATGAGGAAAAGACAAATCTAACCGTAAAAGGTCAGGCAGGAATGATAAAGCAAAAAACGCAATGCATAAATGAAAGATCAAGCCATTTTACAGCAGTCCATTTCACATCTTGTTTATATGTCTAATTTCAGTCTTTGAATAATAACCTTTTGAATAATTCTTCATTCATTTATCCAGAACTGCTTTAGCAACTTCGAAGTTAATATCTCAATAACACTTTCTTTGTAGAGGTAATCTATTTATCCATTTTTGGTACTTGAATTTACATTGATATTTGAATTTAGCGCTACTTTTCAGGTCAAGTCGCTAGGAGCGCCACCGTCGAATTGTCTCCCATTTTAACAAGGCTAAATCCGTAAATGTCGCGTATTGCCTCTACTGTATTTGCTTCTACTCGCTATGAATTAAGTATGAGAGTGCACAAATTAGTGAAGTAAAAACCGTGGAGCAAACTTATAAATTTTAGTTTCAGCCCGACTACAAGAGCCCGGTGTTTCGTCATGGATCCACGAGGGAGAATTTCCACGGAAACTTGAAGGGATTATCGCCGCAACTAAATATCATCTGACTGCGCCGACATCATGAACTTCTAAGCCGAAGTTGTGTGAACCAGCGCAATGAACCTGTACGATCCGCCGTAATCGAGAGGGGATCTGTATTTACGTCTACGTTCCAGACGCATTGGTCTACATCGAAACCATGAGTACCCATTTAACTATATTCTTTCTTTCTGTAGGTCCTTCGTAAGATTGTATTCTTGAGTGATTAATTTCTGCTATTAGTTAAAGTTGTATTATTTTCATTATGGTGTTGGTAGAGTAAAGCATGTACTTCATTGATTCATTGAAGGTGTATGCGAATTGTTTAAGATCTTTGAAGATTTATCACTGGTATATTGAGGCCATAACAATAACTATAAAATAATAATGAAGTATCTTGTTAATAATCAAGATAGTAATAATATTAGCAGCCGACTTTAAAGCAATGATCTAACTAGCGTACTTATAGAGAATGAGATTTATTCTGAATATAAAATCTGATCATAAATGTATCTCATTGATTATTAGCCACGATTTTTATTTCTTCGGAATGTTATAATTGAGAATAATCATGGAAGTAAAAATAAAGATTAGGACGGAGGAATTAATAATCTTGTTGAGATATAAATTTTGTGTGATAGTTGTATTGCCGAAGATGCCCATTTAGTCTGCGATGATGATAGATGGAATCCATCCGGCGAATACGGTGCATGATGGTTTATTATAGTGAGGAGATTATTAACCGCGTAGTGACCGCTAGGGTACCCGTTGGTCTTGGTGATAGTCATGGTTATACCCATAGCCATAATTAATGTCTTTAGAGACAATAATAACAATCTGATAACTGAACAACAAATTTAATGTGTTACGATATTTTAGGAATGATTCCATGAGTATGAGTAGATGTGTTCTACGAAGTATTCGTGATTGTACATGGTTGTGATGGTTAAAGTTCATCTGATCCTGATCGTTTGTCTTCGCATTCTATTTCTATTCATTGCTATGAGTCGTGTATGTCTTTACTGTAGGGTCTTCTTATAGAATCCGAAGTTTCGAAATTGTGTAATTAATAATAATAATAATAATAATAATAAATATAATAATAATACCCATACGGCGATGAATCTATTTCAGTAAACCTGAAGGGATTTTATGGTCGTGATATATTTTGCACTAGTGTACTCTATGTTCTTATGATTTATTTTGTTGCATTCTATGCATATTTGCATTGTGATGATTCTGATATGGCCGAATTTAGGATTTTTGTTTGATTTTGCTCTATTTTCTCAGTTAATGATTAATTCAGTAACGAAAAGATTATTGGTGGTTAAACCTATGAATACAATCAAGCGACATCTGAGAAGGAAGAGAATGAGCCACAGAATTTGAATAAAATCAAACATTATAGAAACCTTTTATGCGTAAGAATTTGAATAAAATCAAAATTATAGAAAACTTGTATGAAAGGATTTGAGTGAAATCTAAAATTATGGTAACTTGTTATGTAAGAATTTTACCGTTAAAAATTTAAAGGAAATGTAACGATCTGTAAATGCAAGCATCGAAGACGATTGAGTAACTTAAATGATTAATTATTGATTCATGAGTAAAATATAGTAGAAATTGGGCAATAAGGGTAATAAATCATAATCTCAGTTAATTTATTGAAATGAATAAAATAACATTTTCGTAAACCAATTAGAGAATAATAGAGTAGGGTTAAATGGTAACATAAAAATGAGAATACGAGTAAAATTTTACCAATAACTAGGAACAGGAGAGGCTAAGCTAGGATATAAAAAACATCATAAATCTTACATAAACCCTAAACATTTGAATCCTTACTGACTTTGCAAATTTTGTAAAATGTACAGTAATAATGTCAGCATAGTTTGGAACAGAAATGAAGAGAGAAATTCAATAAATTCGATTAAATAAATTAGACTGGAATAATTAATTACATTAATTAACAGCAAAGTGATTGAAAGGAGATCATACTTGGTAAAGTGAACTATTAGGAAGGTAGAATGCTTAAATTTCAAGGTGGTGTGTTATGGGCAAATGGATATGATTTGGATATCCTATTATTAATAGTAATACGCATTTTCACTAACGCCAGTTTCCATTTGTTTGATTTTACAGTCATATTGATTCGACATTGATATCAGAAGAAGCATTTTTAGAATAATGAATACGAGGAATATTCAAATGTAATTCAGGAAAGCATGAAGCACATTTTGTAAATAAGTTTTTTCTTATATTCATTGGAATGAATGCAGAGGTTTACTCATATTGTATATATATATATTTTTTTCCTTTTTTCCTGATATGCAGAATGTTGTTCTTAATAAATGTTTGCTGTTGTTTTGTTATGCATTTCATTATGCCAGTCTTATCTATCCAATCACCTGTTCCATGCAAATAAATGTTAAAAGAACTGTCCTGATATAGCAAAATCGGCTCTGCGAACGTTCCACCAATGGGACTCTCGTGCAGCCGGCTGAGCGACCCCGGAAAAGAGGTCAGTATTGAAGATCTGACGATGTGAAAAGAGTAAAATATATTTTTGATGGTCAAAATTTCATGGCTGATAGGCATGTTATGTTTCATATGGGCAATATGCTGATATGTTTCTGATGAAATCGAGCCTCATGCGTTGACTGAAACCTTGATATTGGGTGTTGTACCGTTTTCATCGTCCTGATAACGGAATGAATGATGTCATACGGCGTTAAAATTTGCCATGCACGGTAGTGAGATCACGGAGATTATGTAATTGAGCCGTACATCTAAAAAGAACGAATGTATTAAGTTAAATAGGCCGTGATTTCATAATATATAATACGGACGCATAAAATCAAGGAGGCCATAAATGTGACGGCAAGGATGTTCATTTGACGAATCAAGTATGCCTAGGTCACGAAATTAGACATAAAGATATAAAGGATCCACGCGGCCGTGATAAAAATAGTAGAAAGTTTTTTAAAATTGTTAAAAAAGAAGTGAGTGAACAATAAAAAAATTTTACGCAAGACTTCGAAGCAAGTTCATCCACGAAGAAAATAGTCCTCGCGGGAAAAAGAAGGGAGATATATAAAAGAGCAAGAGCTAAAGATCCAGCACATTGAAGAATTTTTAAAGTTACACCGAAATCTGACCTAATATCGAGGCGGAAAAGCAGAAGAAATTAAAAAGTATTTGGACAGTAGTCGGAATACGAACTGAAGGTCGTCGCGAAATACCAAAACAAATTAGACTTCTCCAATGCTGATTGTCTGAATGAAAAATTAAGAGCTAATTCGATAATTTTCTTGTTAAAGTCTCTTACGGGAAATTGACATTGAATTTATGCTATAATAACCTGATACAAAACTATAATCTAGTTTCTTTGTAGAACATTTTGAAGGCTATGGTCATGACATTAATTACGATGCTGGAAATGTTTCTTTCACATATGACTAACGGCTACAACATGAGAGGCTAAATCGGTGACTTTCCGACGTAGACCGCCCAGCTGTTCCTGCTAGTCAGAGTCTTGAGACTACCGCCTGATGATGACGTAACGGGTGTTGGAGACTATCTATGCAGCCCTAAGATGACAACATCGAAGCCTAACCCAGTCATCTAACATCGGCAGTCGCAAGTTAAGTTCCAAAGAATTATTTTATAATGTTGAAATTTGTGTGTCGTAGACGTAGTATATAAATATTTGCAGTAAACATTGGTATGTAGCTTGTTATGAAGTTCTTCGTGATGAAATCTCAATCGATACTATCTTTGCAATGAGGTTATCCTAGTTGATTTATCATTATGGGAGTAGGTATTCTTCGAGTCTATATAATCAATGTCATGATATAGGAATGCTTAAAGTTAAACAAGGAGAGATTTCAAATGATGTTTTCAACCATTATGGAAATGAAACGACGTACACAATGATATATATTCCAGACATAACGTTTTAAAGAAGATAATTAATTGCTGAGTTGTTTAGACTTGGTTACTGTTACGATGCGACTACATGTGAGTAAATATTAACTTATTTTGTTTATACATGTGTTTCCTTTACAGAATAACGTGATCATGTGTATTACAAGTGAAACTTGACCCAGAAATGCGCCGCTGTAGTATATTAACGGTATGTTAAGATGATTTGCCGCCTAGATGGGAATGATTAATGTTTATGTAGGGAAGTAAGGATTTGAGCGACTTGTTGATGTGGTTATACGTATAATTATTCGTTGAGATATATTTATGGTAATGAATGACGCGGTATTATAATATTTAATATTGGTATATGGAGAGATAAATATACTTATGAATTTTTGGTAGTAAATACGATGTGTTACTAACCAATAATGTTATTTAACGTATGCGGCATGACTTTAAAATAGTAATGCAAGGTATATTGGGTTAATGATACATATATACAATGAAATACGTCGCAGAATTCGTATGTTGGTTACCGTAACTTGTCTTCCGATTAAATTTCCGAAATAAGGAATAAATAAGGGTAAACGTGTTGTCTTCATGGAGAATATGTCAACGTTGTAATGAATGTTATTTGATGTTTGGTCTCAAGGATATATTTTAATGTATAAAGCGACTTAATAATTTGAATCTCTACCACAATTAAATAAATAATGTTACTAAATACATTCCTACGAATTTTATGGTACTTGATTGGACATAGGTGCAACCATAAATCATGATAGGTATAATTTCTGATAGAACTACGATAATAACTGATCATTATATGATACCTACATTTAATTTTAGGATGTAATATGATTATTTTTACCAAATGACATGGTCAAACTGACCAATATTTTTCTTTTAATGATCGATATATGTTCGAAATAGCCAATTTTGAGCTAATATATACTTGGAACTTACTTGCAACTGCTGACGTTACAATTTTGGAAGATATGCCTTTGTTTAGTGACAAAATATGAATTCAATATCAACGAAAATAAGCATTTTTATTTTAAAAAACAAGAGCCGAGGGACTCCAATTAAGCATATTTATTATGCATTTTTCTAAGGCTTAGGGACTAGGTTTTTTAACCAATATTAATTTATCTGCTTACCAATTGATTGTCGTTATTAATATGAGATACTTAATTTCAAAGAATATTTGACTACATCCTCATCAAATATGACTGATACCTACGATTTATATGATTATGAGAATTTTTCTTTCTTTTTATGATGCGGATAACAAGTAATTAGCAAGAGGATTAATTGAATCAGATCGTAGATAGTTTAGGTTTATATTTTTCAACAGAAAGAAGAGAAAGGTGATTGATGTAAATGACTGTTATTATATTTTCTTTTATGATTCTAGAATCATGAATAAAAGTGTAGATTTATACAATTTAGAGGTTATTATTGAAAATAGGCTGATATAATTATGGTAGATAAGATGATTTCGAATTAATTAAAAAATATTATTATTTTTCTTTCTCGAATGAATGGACGTGGACAACTTAACATTGATTCCGACGGATGGATGGTATCGCTGGCAATTTATTAAAAGGAAATGCGGTTTCCCAGTTGACCTCACGTAAAAAAATACTATTCACAGATGCATTTTAATTATCCCTGAAAGGTGTCGCGTGGCAATTTAGGAACTATTTTGATGACAAATGTGACATGTGAGTGAAGATTGCGGCGTTGCTTAATTTTTTTTAATGGCGCGGTCACTGATTTATTCATTGATTGATAGAAGCATGTATAGCTACCGACACTAAGCATCGTTTTCATAAATGCATTGATCCATCTTACTGATCCGAGGAGATGATAGTCGGAGGAGGGGAAAATAGCCGGAGCATTTGATAGGTCGCCATTATGGTGCAAGAAAATTATTCCCCGCAGGATGGTGCAGTGTAGCCATAATCGTTTAGCTGTTAACACTTTAAACCGTGAGAGCCTTGCCGTTATAGTTCATATGGGCAATATGTTGATATATTTCTGATGAAATCGAGCCTCCTGTGTCGACTGACACCTTGATATGGGGCGTAGTTTCAATTGCTCGGTATTAGTTTCATAAGAGACCTTGTATAGCGGCCATCGTGCGCATTAGCCCTTCCGTCAGCTTTCTCTTATTATATTATGCCCCCCCATGAATAAATCATACGTATTAAGCCTTCTAGTCGCCATCTTGTTCCAAGTTCAGTTCCAAGGCCTGGCGTCGAACCCGGGATCTGCGAGTTTAAGTCCAGATATGTCATGCCTGTTAGGTTAATCCTGCCCTCTTAACTATAATCACGTTGGCTGTTAGGATAAACTTGCACTTTTTGGCTTCGAACTAGAGTCTGTAAAGTTAACGTCTTTAAGCCTAGAGTCGAACCCGAGTTCTGTAAGGTTAAGCCTAGACACGTAGCCAGCGTAAGGTCACGTAACGTTAAGAGCACGCTCTTAGCCAAATAAGGTAAAGGTCACGCTCTTAGCTAGCAGCCCGTACCGCGCTGTGACGTCACTCACCGGACCCGTGTAAGAACTCTCATAGTACACTACTATATCAATGACCTAGAATACTCATAGCTACACTACTCAAAAGTGTATGGGAAAATGCTAATGCAGCACCCATTGTTTTAGAACAAATTTTGCCCTTCTATTGAAAACAATTCACTCAACACAGAATATTTTTTTAAAACTTCTAAATGGAATGCGAATTATCACAAACAGGTTTAGTGGTTTAATAAGCTATATCAATGAAATCCGGTGAGCAAAAACTGAAATTTTTGAGGCTTCCCAATCAGAACAATCATTTTTCCTGCACAGGAAGTGGACTTGAGATTGTATTCACAACTGCACAGTTAAACTTCAATGTATAACCTGAAATATTAAAGAACAAAACAAGGTTACACATGGAGCTTACAGGCGACATAGTGGGACTGCCTATACTAACAATAAGTGGATGACAAGGCCTTGTACGGATACCAAGTTTCTTGACAATTTCAGACGTCACAAAGGATAATTTAATTGCAGAGTCTATCAAAGCTTTAACTAGTACAATCTCTCTTGAACTATCTTTCACCCCTACACAAGCTGTGCTCAACAAAACAGCAGAGCCTAGTCCTAAAACAACCTTCATAGCGATGGGTAAAACAATTGCAGAACTTGTAGCTACGAATGGGCTGCGAACGGAGTCCCGAAGAGTCGAGACTGCTACCTTTGGAACCGATAGTCTCGACTCCATTGATGCACTAACGCCATCTAACAACTATTGTCAGAACTGCTTGGAATTATAGTTCCACGTTCCTCCCTTGGTAACTTGTGATACTCTCTTACTTAACCTGTTTACCCTCCAGGATTGGTTTTCCCCCTCGGACTCAGCGAAGGATCCTACCTCTACCACCTCAAGGGCAGTATCCTGGAGCGTGAGACTTTTGAGTTGGGGGATACAACTGGGCGGCGGCCTCACCTGCAATGCTGAACAGGGGCGTCGTCGGGGGTTGAGACGATGGGAAGGGATAGGGAAGGAAGTGGCCATAGCATTAAGTTAGGTACCATCGCGGCATTTTCCTGGCAGAGAAGTACTTTGAGGATGGCTGAGGAGGGAATCGAAGCCCCCTCTACTCGGTTGACCTCCCAAGGCTGAGTGCACCCCGTTCCAGCCTTCGTTCCACTTTTTAACCCGGGCCTCCGGTGGGTGGCAGCTAATCACACTAACCACTACACCACAGAGGCGGACAACTTGTGCTACGATGAATAAAAGATGATTATTAGCAGCAAACATTAAATATTGTTTCGCGATATTATCATCGTTAGTGTTAATGTTGTAGGTCTAATTTGACGATGATGACGATAGTAGTGGTAATAATAATCTAACAGTACGGTATACTTTTACATACCGTAATCGCCAATATTAAGTTCGATGAGATCGGCCCCGCGGTGTAGGGGGCAACGCGTCCGCCTATCACCAGGCGGGACCCCCGGGTTCGATTCCCGGCCGGGTCGGGGGTTTTAAATTGTAACTAATTCCGCAATTCCACTTACACGTAGGTGGCAAAAGATCTACAGAGGTCGACGCCATGAACAAATATCCTTTGCATTAAAAAAAATTCCAATGACATAAAACAGAAAAAAGGCGAGTGCTTAGAGTATGATTTTACAACAAATATTTTACCAATCATTGTACGTCATAATAGCCGCCTCCGCAGTCTAGGGAGGCCCTGGAATCGATTCCGGCCAGGTTAGGGATTTTTACCTGTATCTCAGGTTTTGTGATGACAGTGAGGTAGACCAGGTCTAGAAAGCCAAGAGTAACGGTCGAGAGAATTCGTCGTGCTGAACACATGTCACTTCGTAATCTACTGGACTTCGAGCTGGGCAGAGGTTAGTTGGTAGGCCAAGGCCTACCAGCGCTGTCGCGAAAAGGGGCTTTTGTGTATAATAATTGTTACGGAGTTATCCGTGGTAGTTAGAGGTGAAAGAAGGTGCTGGGATGAACAGGTCTCAACTTACGAAATTGAAGTTACCGGTAATTTGAAATTTAACAAAGATTATATTTTCTTTTCAAGGTCAAGAAATAACAAGTATAACAGGAACTCAGTTGTATATCAACAAGTTAAGAAAGTACAATTACAGTTTATTAATAATAATAAGTTTAATAATAATAATAATAAATAATAATAATAATAACTAATGGAATATTACAACAATGTTTCACCAGTTGTTGTTTATAATATTAATAATGTTTTATGACAATTGTAAGTAATCGCCAATATGAAATTCAATTACATAATAACAAAACACTGGCGAGCGTATTACGTATGACAACAATTTCTTATCAGTTATTGCTTATAATAATAATAATAATAATAATAATAATAATAATAATAATAATAATAATAATAATAATAATAATAATAATAATAATAATAATAATATAAAGGAAAACCTACAACCTGTTTTCCAAGCATTGACCTTGTCAGGGATGTAATGAGGCTATTAGTACAATGGGTTCGCCACTCCCAAAGTTATTTATTTATGACATAGATGCTATGAAATGAGAATGGAGAGTGTTGCTGTAATGAAAGATCACAGGGAAAACCGGAGTACCCAGAGAAAAACCTGTCCCACCTCTGCTTTGTCCAGCACAAATTTCACATGGAGTGACCGGGATTTGAACCACGGAATCCAGCGGTGAGAGGCCGATGCACTGCCGCCTGAGCCACGGAGGCTTTTAATGGTTTAATCTATGTTTGAATTATGTTAGTGAATTTACCCATATTAGATTTGTTTTCATCGTTCATGTGCAATTCATGATTTCCTGAGCACGACAAATAAAGATGTGAAATTAAATGCCCGTGGTCTGCTATGCCGATACTTTCTGACTTGACACATTTAATTTGGTTTCAACTACACCATTACGCTCGTCTTTATTAACGATACCGTACGGTACTTCATTCTACAATACTCTTAATAATCCCAATGGGTAAATGAGCAGCAACATATGTGATATTTCATGTTATTTTCCGCGCCTCGACATGCTAGCGACCCCGCAATGAGTCAAGTTAGCTTGGAGTCGCGAAGATTCGTGTGAAGCGACCGTGCGGCCCTGCAATGTGCATCAGGTTAACTTGGACTCGCGAGGCTTCATACGAACTGAGCCCGGTGTTCGGAGTCGATGGAGTTGATGCTCTCGATTCCCGGCTTCAGTCGCGCCCATCCCTACTTGTAGCATTTATACCATTATTATTGTTTGTTCCTTGTGAACCAATACATTGTGGGGTCCATTACACTGGGGGCACTTGTTTTGCTTACACTGTTTAGAAACATGAGGAGCAGAAAAACACAGATAACAAAGTTTATTTTGCCTCACAAACTTGCGATGTTGATCATTGCTTGACTGTTTGAATTTTCCACACTCAGAAATTCTATGATTATCAAGTTTACAAACTCTACACCAAGGAGGTGCTGTTGTTGAATTTTTAACTCTTGTTTTTGTTCAATAACAAGTTTCTTGGAATCTGTCAGTTCTAATGCCCGACATGTCCGACTCGTTGGCTGAATGGTCAGTGTACTGCTGTCCAAGCAACTTGAACTTCCATATTCCACTAAGGTGAGATTTTACCTGATTTATCAATTTGTGATATTCAAAAGAAGATTCACTAGTACAATTATGGAGATTGAGCAAATGTTTTACATGCTGTGAAACAATCAAGCACTTACTATTGTATCTTTCATCAATTAAATTCCAAGCAACAGAGTAGTTCTCAGCACATAGGGCTAGGTTATCGTTCTAACAAATCCTTAGGTTCACCTTGAGAGATGACAATAGGTAGTGTAGTCTTTGCACATTGTCAATGCAGGTATTAATAACTAAACTTTCAAAGGTGTTCTTAAAACTCAAGTATTTTGTAAAATCTCCCTTAAAAACAGCAAATTCAATGGGAGGGAGTTTCAAACTAGAGCTAGATCAAGTAGAGTTATCAGAAACAATGGATGCACTCTTCTTCTTTGTCATTTAGGCCTACTGAGGACAACGGGGCTTGTATCTACTTTTCGGTAAAGTTGTTGCTTTCTTCTTTTTCCAATACTCCTTCATTTGCCGACTATGAGCCAGCTTTCTCTCCTCTGTCCACTTAGTTCCTGTAATCTTCTTACTTGTAAGGGACGTTGGGAAAACACAGTGTCGAATGGCTTGATGGAACAGTATTCGGTCATGAGTTTGTGCCAGTGGGATACCTAGTTG
This sequence comes from Anabrus simplex, assembly GCF_040414725.1. Taxonomy (NCBI): domain Eukaryota; kingdom Metazoa; phylum Arthropoda; class Insecta; order Orthoptera; family Tettigoniidae; genus Anabrus; species Anabrus simplex. Next base: position 143,429,834 of record NC_090268.1, read on the forward strand.
TTCCATATCCAACTTAACTGATGTGATCCATTTGTTCTTAGAAGCCTTGCCTCTTCCTGTTACTGTGAATATCCTGTTGGTGTCTCTTTCGGAATCCAGACGGGCCAAGTGTCCATAAAAGGTCAGGCGCCTTTTCCTTATACATGTGACGCTGTCCTCCTGGTGTTCATACAGTTCATCATTATGGCAGATTCTGTAAATGCCTCCTTCCTCTCTGATTGGTCCTAATATCCTCCTCAGGATCTTCCTCTCTTTTAACTCCAGCTTTCTGAGTGGGCCCTTCCTGGCCATTACAAGGCACTCGGAAACATACAGAACAGATGGTTTGATGACCGAGTTGTAGTGTCTGAGTTTGAGGTTCTTGGAGAAGCACTTAGATGAATAGATACTACGATACGAGTGATAAGCCCTTTCAAACTTGGTACATCTGGCATCTATGGCTAGGTTCTCGCTCTGATTCGCAGAAATCCATTCTCCCAAATACTGAACTGCAGGTACTTTTCATATGGTAGCGTCTGTAAGAGGAATTGTAGAAGGGGCCTCCTTGATATTGGTCATAAATTCAGTCTTCTGGATGCTGATCTTCAGACCAGTCTTAACCGCTACACAATAAAGACTCTGCAAGTTGTAGGTAGCCTCCTCTATATTGTTTGCCAGTAGAATGAGGTCATCGGCAAAGGCTAGGCATGGGACAATGAGGTTGTCTCTCTTGTACCTAAACTTCAGTCCAGCTCCCTGTGGTAATATCGTTCTCCATTCCCTAATGATCATTTCCAGGACACAGTTGAAGAGAATGCAGGAGAGACCATCACCCTGTCTAACTCCTGTTCTGATTGGAAAGTTTTCAGATAGTTCACCTCTGAATCTGACCTTGGATGTCGTGTTCCTCAGAGTGGCTTGAACTAATCGTAGGGTCTTCCCATCCAGACCAAGTTCCCAAGGTATGGAGAAAGGGGTGTCCCTGTCCACAGGGTCATAAGCTTTCTGAAAATCTACTAGCACCACCACCTAGGGATGTCCACCTCGGCTTTTGTAATTGAGAACTGTCTTAAGATTGTGTATCTGTTCTGGACAAGATCTAGTCTTAAGGAAACCAGCTTGGTATTCACCTAACTGTGAGTCTAGCTGTGTGGAGACTGTATTGAGCAGGGCTACAGAGAGGATCTTGCAGGTAATTTGTAACAATTTGTAACCTCTATAATTGTTGAGGCCTGTCTTACTTCCCTTCTTGTGGGAGGGATGAATCACGGTACACGTCCATCCTTTGGGTAGGGACTCTGTTGTCCATATGTCCTTTATGATTTGATGGATGCTCTGCAAAGACTGGTCATCTGCATGTTTCCACATCTCGGCAACTATGCCATCTTCACCTGAAGCCTTGTTGTTCTTGAGACCACCGATGATGTCCATTATTTCTTTTCTTGTAGGTGGTTGAGAATCAAGGTTCCTGTGTGAAGGCTCATGGAAAATAAGCTTTTCTTCAGGTTCCTCCACGTTTAGTAGCTTCTGGAAATACTCTGCAAGAGTTTTGGTTCAGTCTTCATTGTTCAGTAGTAGTATTCCATCTGGCCTGTGAAGGATGAGGGTAGGAGCTGTGTACTGGGTTGTTTACTTTGTACAGGTCTCTTGAGTTGTTTCTCTGAAAATTATTTTCAGCTTGTTGCATTAGGCTCCTGAGGTAATTTCTTTTGACACTGCGGATGGTGTTAGCTGTAGCTTTTCTTTGCATGAGGAAGGCTTCATAATTGGCTTCAATTTTATGTTGGTTCCACCTAGTCCAGGCTTTACGCCTTTCTTCTATAACCTCATCACACTTCGTACTCCACCATGGGTGTTTGCCTTCGGTTGATGAGGCAGGGATAGTTTCTTGAGCAACATTCAGCAAGGCCTTTTGTAAGGCAGGCCATCCTTCTTTCTCTGTATTCTTCTTGAGTGTATCCTGAAAATCACAATCCTCATCACGCAGTCGCAGAATGCTGAATCTGGGTATCTTATGACTACTTTGGAGATTTGGTGTTTTCCTAAAGGGTTGCATATTTATCTTGACAAGTGAAAGGTAGTGATCAGAATCTATGTTGGCTCCTCGTAATACCTTGTTGTTCTGTATGTCCATATGATGTTGCCGTGATATAGCAACATGGTCTAACTGGAATTCAACAAACATAGGATTTGGACTCTTCCAGGTTTTGGCCTTTCTAGGTAGACGTTTGAAGGCTGTTGATTTTAGGACTAAGTTGTACTTGTCACAGAGTTCAATGAGACATTCTCCGTTTCTGTTTGTTCTCTTATGGGCTGGATAATGGCCTACTATCTTCCGGTACTTCCACTTCTTACCGACTTGTGCACTGAAGTCTCCCATGAGTATGATGGAATGGTGGGAAGGGATCTTATCTAGAGTTTCTTTCTTCTAAGGTGGCCCAGCATTGTTCTACATTTTCCAGGTTTGAACGGTTTGTGTAATTCATGGGTGAGTGGAAATTTACGACTGTGTATTCTCTATTACGAGACCTGAAGGATAACGAGGAGGTCCTTCCGTTACGAGAAGTGAAATCTAAAATATGGTCAACCATCTTGTGGTGTACTGCAAAACCAGTACCAAATTGTGAAAGTGTCTTGATAACTCTTTCACCAGGTTTCCCCTTGTAGATTCTGTACACTCCGGACTCTATTGTATCCTCATCGGTAAACCGAGTATCTTGTAGCGCTGCTATCATAACCTTGTACGTTTCCAGCACGTCAAGTGTTTGTTTGAGCTTACCTACCTTTGGTAGGGAATTAATGTTTATTGTAGCAAAGTACTCGATGTTTCTCTTTGGTTGTCATTTAGCAGAATTAAATAGAAGTGGGAAGCATGAAGGTACAGGTTCCCCAGAATCCGATGACCTGCTTGCCCCAGACTGTGTGGGGGTGGATTGTTTACCACCTGGGGTACATTTCTGAATATTTGTTGTCTCCATGTTTTGAGTATTACGAGAGTCGTAATGGGGGTGACCTAAATGGTAACAGGTTTTTAACTATCAAGGTTGTAAGCCTTGAATCCACCAGCACTTATTGGCTCACTGACCCAGTTTTCCCGCTGGGATTGGTTACCCAACCTTCCACTGGGTTGCTTGGTTTAACAGGGACACCTCTTGTAAGTTACATGCTGGAGTTGGAGTGAAAGAGGTTCTGTTGCTGAACCCAATATGTTATAGCTGCAGATGACAAGCAATGATGCATTTCACTCCCATTTGCCCAGAGCCATGTGATGACAAAAGCCACATGGGGCTCCTCCCAGGTTAATTCCTGGGACCAATGGATGCATTACTAGGACTCCTGGGTCTTTCAAATGAACAAAGTAAATCTTGAATCCTACCAACTATTGCATCATGTCTGTTTTCAAATTCATTATGTTCCCTAAAGTGAGCTTCACTAGATTTTGAGTGTAATTCACATTCTAGATGTTCCCTACCAATATTGAATTCCTACCAAATTTCTGGCAGCCTATTCTGTTTGGAAATCAGTATGTAATGGTTGATGTTATCTTGATTCAAGTAATTTTCAAGATAAGTTAATGATCTTTTAAGCAGGCCACGTTTTTGAACAGCCTTTGCTTCGGATTCAAACACCATGATGGATAGTTCGGGCAATCATTACGAACAAGACAATAACAGAAGTCAATTACTTAATCATTACTGATCTTCATTTAGGGCAGGTGGCAGATTCCCTATCTATTGTTTTCCTAGCCTTTTCTTACACGATTTCAAAGAAATTGGAAATTTATTGGTAAGTTATTCCAATCCCTAACTCCCCTTCCTAAAAACGAATATTTGCCCCAATTTGTCCTCTTGAATTCCAACTTTATCTTCACTTTGTGATCGTTCCTACATTTAAAGACACCATTCAAACTTATTTGTCTATTAATGTCATTCCATGCCATCTCTCCACTGATAGCTCGGAACATACTGCTTATTGCCAGAAATCAGCTTAATTTCCCATAACAAATCTTATTTACATTGAATCAATAACAGTAAATTTCCACCTTTTTGATACTTATATTAATCACTTACAGTACATGTTTCGTTCCATTTGGAACATCTTCAGCAGTATTATAACGCTTAGGTTACAAAATACATTTATTTTTTAAAAAACATCTTAAAGAGTATCTTGTTTTGTTTAAAATCTATTTGAATTTTTTAAACATACGTACATTATCATTATAGACTGTTATGCCTTTCAGCGTTCAGTCTGCAAGCCTCTGAGAATTTACTAAACATCGCCACAATCCTCGATTTGCAACTAGTGTTGTGGCCTCGTTTAGTTCTATACCTCTTATCTTTAAATAGTTAGAAACCGAGTCTAACCATCGTCGTCTTGGCCTCCCTCTACGTCTCTTACCCTCCATAGCAGAGTCCATTATTCTCCTAGGTAACCTATCCTCCTCCATTCGCCTCACATGACCCCACCACCGAAGCCGGTTTATGCATACAGCTTCATCCATCAAGTTCATTCCTAAATTAGCCTTTATCTCCTCATTCCGAGTACCCTCCTGCCATTGTTCCCACCTGTTTGTACCGACAATCATTCTTGCTACTTTCATGTCTGTTACTTCTAACTTATGAATAAAATATCCTGAGACCACCCAGCTTTCGCTCACGTAAAGCAAAGTTGGTCTGAAAACAGACCGATGTAAAGATAGTTTCATCTGGGAGCTGAATTCCTTCTTACAGAATACTGTTGATCGCAACTGCGAGCTCAATGCATTAGCTTTACTACACCTTGATTCAATCTCGCTTACTATATTACCATCCTGGGAGAACACACAACCTAAATACTTGAAATTATCGACCTGTTCTAGCTTTGTATCACCAATCTGACATTCAATTCTGTTGAATTTCTTGCCTACTGGCATCACTTTAGTCTTCGAGAGGCTAATTTTCATACCATACTCATTGCACCTATTTTCAAGTTCCAAGATATTAGACTGCAGGCTTTCGGCACAGTCTGCCATTAAGACAAAGTCGTCAGCATAAGCCAAACTGCTTACTACATTTCCACCTAACTGAATCCCTCCCTGCCATTTTATACCTTTCAGCAGATGATCCATGTAAACTACAAACAGCAAAGGTGAAAGATTACAGCCTTGTCTAACCCCTGTAAGTACCCTGAACCAAGAACTCATTCTACCATCAATTCTCACTGAAGCCTAATTGTCTACATAAATGCCTTTGATTGATTTTAATACTCTACCTCTAATTCCATTGTCCCCCAGTATAGTGAACATCTTTTCCCTCGGTACCCTGTCATATGCTTTCTCTAGATCTACGAAACATAAACACAACTGCCTATTCCTCTCGTAGCATTTTTAAATTACCTGGCGCATACTGAAAATCTGATCCCGACAGCCTCTCTGTGGTCTGAAACCAGACTGGTTTTCATCCAACTTCCTCTCAACGACTGATCGCACCCTCCCTTCCAAGATGCCAGTGAATACTTTGCCTGGTATCCTAATCAATGAGATACCTCGATAGTTGTTGCAATCCTTCCTGTTCCCTTGCTTATAAATAGGTGCATTTACTGCTTTTGTCCAATCTGAAGGTACCTTACCAACACTCCATGCTAATTTTACTACTCTATGAAGCCATTTCATCCCTGCCTTCCCACTATACTTCACCATTTCAGGTCTAATTTCATCTATTCCTGCTGCCTTATGACAATGGAGTTTATTTACCATCCTTTCCACTTCCTCAAGCATAATTTCACCAACATCATTTTCCTCCTCCCCATGAGCTTGGCTGTTTGCAACACCACCAGGATGATTTCCTTTTACATTGAGAAGATGTTCAAAATATTCCCTCCACCTCTCCAGTGATTCCCTGGGATCTATTATGAGTTCACCAGAATTACTCAAAACACTGTTCATTTCCTTTTTCCCTCCCTTCTTAAGATTCTTTATTACTGTCCAGAAAGGTTTCCCTGCTGCTTGACCTAGCCTTTCCAGGTTATTACCAAAATTTTCCCACGACTTCTTTTTGGATTCAACAACTATTTGTTTCGCTCTGTTTCTTTCATCTACGTACAAATCCCTGTCTGCCTTCTTTTTACGTTTACAGGCTGCTCTCACTTCATCATTCCACCAAGATGTTCGCCTTCTCTCATCTTTACACACAGTTGTTCCTAGGCATTCCCTTGCTGTTTCTACTACAGCATCCCTGTATGCCACCCGTTCACTTTCTATATCCTGAACCTGCTTGCTGTCTACAGTTCGAAACTTCTCACTAATCATATCCATGTACTTCTGTCTATTTTCCTCGTCCTGGAGATTTTCCACCCTTATTCGTTTGCAGACAGATTTCACTTTCTCTACCCTAGTCCTAGAGATACTTAGTTCACTACAGATCGGATAGTGGTCTGCATCATCGAAAAATTCGCGGGAAACTCGTACATTCCTAACAGATTTCCTGAATTCAAAGTCTGTTAAGATATAGTCTATTATGGATCTGGTACCCCTAGCCTCTCGTGTAGCGGTGAATAGCCTTATGCTCGAAGAATGTATTCATAACAGCTAAACCCATACTAGCACCGAAGTCCAGCAAACGCTTCCCATTCCCATTTTTAAAAAATTGTTAATATATATATAATATAATAATACAATAATAATATAATAATAATAATTAAAATCAATGTGGATAGTTAAATGGGGCAGTGAAATGGGAAGGTAAATGGATTTACTTATTTTAACATATTTTAAAACCATATCTATTCATTTGAACAGAAGTTAAAAAAATGTTTTTGTTCTCAGCAGTTTTTCTCACTATGATGTATGATTTTCTAGTTGTCTATAACAAAAAAATTTGAAGAATATTTTCCTTTGTCACTGTTCTATTTTTTTTTACAAGGATGCTCTCTTTGTTTGCCCTTTCCAAGGCAAATGTTGTTTGTTTTAATTTTATAAAAGTGTCTCTTGAATTCAATTATTGCAGGATCCCTGAAGGCGATTGCTGTCATCCTATAATTAAGAGTGTTACCGTGTTTTGGTGGTAGTTATGCATGAAAGAAGGTGCTGGGTGGTGAAGGGGTCTCAAGCTACTAAAGTGAAATTAATTTTAAAATTTAACAAGGTTATATTTTCTTTTCAAAATTAGGTAACAACAAATTGAACAGGTACTTAGTAGCCGAAACACGATTGACAATTACATTTACATAGGTACCCCATTTGGGGCTTCAAAAAGTCAGAAACATAATTCTTGAGCCATGAGCCCAACCTTACAATGAACACCATACAACAAAGGGGCCGAAAACCCCCAAACATGCCAGAAACACCGGCTTCCAATTACATCCAAAAGCCTCCTTGAGGCAGAAACACAATTTTCAAAAAGGGCAACTTCCCCTTGAAATACAAGCCTATCATAGGCCACTCCGAACTCCACCTTTAAGCCGTCCTCAAAGGACATATACACAGGAGCAAAATACCCAATCTACTGAGGTCTGTTAAATGACAAGAAAGTTAATACATGACCTCTAAAATCACAATTTGAGAGGAGGCGAACTTGCACTCCTAATACACTTTGTCTTTAAGACCTATTTTGGCTCTAAGGCCACTGATGCAAGGGCTAATCCCATACTACAGAGGTGACTTAAGAAACTACTAACTTACATTACTGAAGAATAGGTTGCAAAAAATAAGTTCACCTCAAACAATGTGAGTGGGAGCTCGAGAGGGTTAACACTCTCTATCCCAGTATGTCGCTTTACAAGAGAATAGAAGAAAAGAGAAGTCACATTTTAGGAAAAGGTTACATAGGGGAACGCTTAGAACCTGCCCCGAAAGTTAAACTGCTGAGCTGGCAAAGAAAAAAAATTTATTAATCGGCCATTACCTTATTGTTGACCGCTGCCGAGGAAAGAGGCGCTTCCCGCCTCCTGCTATGTACTTAATACACTGAAAGATGGAACAGAAGTGGCCCGGAGACCCTAAAATCAGCAGTTTAAATACTCTCGCAGAAAGTTCTAGGCGTTAGGGGAAAGAAAACACCCTCCCACAAAGATTTTATTGGGTAGGACCCCGCAACAGATTCAAGTTGGGGAAAGATACACCAGATTGGTCAGAAATTAATTGAAAAAATTCGTGATTGGATACATTCAAAACAAGGGGAAGAAAGGGGTAAATATTGCCAACTTAAACAATGACAGAAAGAAATTTAACAAAGAACAAACTCCTGAAATTAAATTTTCTCCAACAAAATAGTTCTTTGACTCCGCACTAGGGTGCACTATTGTTGATCTTCAGTAGTGTCCTCTAGAAGAGAAAGTTCACACTTCTTAATACAAGCAAGACAAAAGTACGTCGAAAATGACACAGTTCACAAACTCAAAAATTTCCAGGTAGTGACATCTTCTGAGAAATTTGGAAATTAAGACCGTAGATAAAGTTCAGACTTCCTCCAGAAGAGGAGTTTCAACTGGCGCAACTTTTAAATAAACGGTGTGGAGGTGTACCGCCCGGTACAGACCTCCCCCCCCAAAAGTTCCTCCACGGGGTAACACAGAAGAACATAAACTTTAGTTTGAAAATAAGTTCCAAGTTTTGATGTTGATATTAAGATAACTTGCAGAAGTATTTGAGAAATTTCTTAATTCGGTTCCAAAATTTTGTTGTTGGAGGTGAAGTGAAGTCTTTAGGTTTATAGAAGTTGAATTTCTGAAGATAAGCTTTTACTACTTAAAAGTGAAGGAAAAATTTGCAATGTCCATCAGATATTGCGGTTGAATTCCCAAATGTAGTTATCTCTTATAGTAACTGTCCATGTAGTTGATGTTGATGAAGTTGGATGGCCGGACCGGCCGTTGCAGCTTGCGTCCAAAAGGAGGCCGCTCGGACCCCTTAAGTACCCTGAGATACCGCTCGCCCGCACTATGAGGGGAGCAGAGTGTTGAAACACGCCGCGCCCGCGGTGAACATATACAGGCTGCGGGCCAGTAGCAGGTCGTGCGCCGCACATCAGCCTTGGCCGGGAGGAGAGCTCCGGCTCGCCATGCACATGTCGTCCTCGCTGGAGAGGAGGGGGCCCATCCCCCTCCCCAGTTGCTGCACGGCGCTGCGCGGCTGCGGGGGCACTGAAACATTAAGGCTAGGCGGCAGAATTGTGTTGGACCATCGTCTTTTTGAAGGCACAGGCATTATGGAGAGGTTGAGGGGCCAGCGGCGTGTAGATATCCGTGGCATTTAATCTTATTAAGCCACAGTGTAAGGTGGAGCAGGAGACGGGAGCGTGGTAATGGCCGTGGCAAGAACAGGATGGCAGTTTAACGGATCGGGGCGGGTTTTACAAAAGGCTTACATCTAAAACCAAAATATTATAGAAGGGGCAGAATGCCATAAAAGTGAAACTCAAAAAAAAATATAACCTTCATATCCTTTCAAAATAATATGAAGCAAGTTAACACAAAATTACACCGGTTTCACCTGGGACAGGTGAACCCTAAATATCCTCTCGGTGGCTGGATTACTTAACAATAAGGTAACCGGCGTAAGAAAATCGAGAATGATACAAGGCCCATGAAATCTGGGGGCAAGCTTGCCCGCGGGAACAAAATTTTTGACCATAACCTGGTCACCTACCTTCAAAGGGGTGGGTCTCCGTCCACGATCATACCTTTCCCTAACCTTTTCATGAGACACTTTAAGATTGGCTTTAGCCTTCTTCCAAAGATCTTTAATGTTGTCCGGATCTATTATCTCGGGTAGAATGTCATTCAGAGACCAGAGGTTAGAGAGCGGCGAGTTGGGAACAAACTTGAACATTAAAGAAGCTGGAGTGAACTTGTGAGATTCATGAACCGCTGAATTCAAAGCAAAAGCTATCCAATGCAGGGACGTGTCCCACCTGGAAGGATCTTCATGATGATAGGCAATGAGTGCGGACCTGAGATTACGGTTAACCCGTTCAGCCAGAGATGGTTGAGGGTAATAAGCAGAAGTAGTTACATGAGAGATGGATAAGTCAAAACAGAATTTACGAAATAAATTAGATGTAAAAGCCTTAGCATTATCGGAAACTATGTATTGACAAGGACCAAAAGAAGCAAAGATAGTATTAAGACAAGAAATGGTGGACTGAGCGGTAGCCAGCTTAGTCGGAAATAACCAGAAAAATCTAGTAAAACCATCTACACATACAAAGATGAACTTGTTGGCATTCCCCTTTGACTGGGGAAGGGTCCCACATAATCAATATACAGGCGCTCCATGGGGCACGACGCTTGATGAGAAGACAAAAGACCTACCTTAGTGGACATGGTCGGTTTACTAAGCAAACAGGATTTACATGCCTTTACTAATTCACGGATTTCACCGTCCATACCCTTCCAGATGAACATATCACGAATCTTTTCACGAGTTTTAAAGGTACCAAGATGCCCTCCTAATGGGGTCTCATGATAATACTTGAAGATCATAGGTACAAGAACCGCTGGAACAACAACTTTCATCATCTTATCATGCCTCGAAGGGCAACATAGAACTCCATTCCTCAGAACATAAGGGACAACATGTTCCCCAGAAGAAAGGGTTTCCATTATCGGAGCCAGCGTCGGATCTTCACGTTGGTATTTCTCGATATCCCTAAACAGCATGGGAACATCTGTTAGGATGGCATTAACCTCAGATAGCATGGACTCGGGAGGTGATGGACTGTCGACCTGTTCATGGTTCTCAACGTCGCCTGAAAACATACGGCTGAGTCCATCAGCGACAACATGTTCGGTACCTCGGATATGCCTGACATTGAATTGGAAGGCAGAAATACGGATGGCCCAACGGGCTATACGACCAGTACGACGCGGCCTACCTAAGACCCAGCTTAATGCTTGATTATCTGTCTCCAGGTCGAATTTGACATGTTCCAGATAGAGACGGAACTTTTCTAAGGCAAATAAGACTGCCAACCCTTCGAGCTCATAGATGGAATACTTGGCTTCTTGAGCCGATAGAGTCCTAGATGCATAGGCGATGGGTCGCCTCCCTAGTTCAGTCTCTTGAAGAAGGACTGCCGCTACCGCCGACGACGACGCGTCCGTTTGGACGATGAATTTCTTTGAGAAATCAGGCATAGCAAGGATAGGGGCATTACAGAGAGCTAATTTCAGATCTTCAAAAGCGGCTTGTTGAGAAGGTCCCCACTCGAATTTGATGCCTTTCCTACGTAGAAGGTTCAATGGCGCCGCTCTATTAGCAAAGTTAGGAATGAACTTTCTGAAGAAATTCACCATACCAATGAACCTGGCGATACCTTTAATGTCCTTGGGAGGTTTAAAATCACGGATGGCCTGTGTTCTAGAATGATCGACTGCTACACCATCAGGTGACACAATATGCCCTAGGAATGACATAGAGGGCTTAGCAAAAGCGACCTTGGACAACTTGACAGTTAACCCAGCCTTACGAAGGCGATTCAGAACTTCTCGCAGATGATCTAGATGTTCTTCGAAGGTCTCCGAAAACACGACGACATCATCCAAGTAGTGATATAAGTACTCGAATTTGATGTCGGAGAAGACCCTATCTAGTAGCCTAGTGAGCACAGCTGCCCCCGTGGGGAGCCCGAAAGGCACGCGGTTGTATTCGTATAAATTCCAGTCCGTGGCAAACGCTGTAAGGTGTTTAGACTCTTCAGCAAGGGGAATTTGATTATAGGCCTGATTCAAGTCCAAGATAGTAAAGAACTTGGCCTTACGAAACCATGAAAAGCAAGAATGAAGGTCGGGAAGGGGCACAGATTGTAACACCACCTTCCGATTGAGAGCTCTGTAGTCAATTACAGGCCTGAAGCCCCCTTGGGGTTTCGGGACTAGAAAAATAGGCGAAGAATACGCTGACTTAGAGGGCCTAATAATACCATCCTTCAACATCTGATCGATGATTTCTTTCAGAGCCTTCATTTTAGGTGGAGATAGCCTATACGGTGGAAAACGGACAGGAATCGAATCCGTGATCTCAATTTTGTATTCGATCAGGTCAGTAACGCCAAGAGTATCAGAGAATACCTCGGGAAACGACTGACACAGTTTGCGAATACTATCAGCCTGCTCCTCAGGTAGATGTCTAAGGTCTAACAACATCTCATCCTGGGTAGGCGAAATAGAAGAACATGACACAGAATTACACTTTAATAGTGGAATTTTACAACTAGAAGCAAATTTGAATGTGCACGACCTAGACTGGAGATCGAGCACAAGACCAGTGTGAGAAATAAAGTCAGCTCCCAATATAATGGGGCAAGACAATTGCTTGGCCACAAACAATTTAATTTTCCATGTAAATTTAAAAATACGAATTTTGACCAGTAAGGAACCTAGAATTTCTAATGGAGATGTATTAGCAGAAACACATTTCACAGGAGAAGAGTCATAGACAGGTAGGTTACAAACAGACTTCAATTTCGAGTACCATTCAGCCGAAATAATGGAACAAACACTGCCTGAATCTAATAGAGCTGTTATAGGTTCGTTATTTACCTCAATCTTAAGGAAAGGAACAGGTGCGGGGGTATCCGCCGCAATCTTAAGACACTCTTTGGGGCATTCAAAGGACAGATTAGCAGATTGAACGTTCCCAGAATTTTCGATCTGCTTACCAGGGGCTGAGCCTCGGGAAGATGAATTAGTTGACTCAGCCGAAGCCACTAGTCACTTTTGATTGTTGTTGGAAGTTACCCCAGAAGTTGAGCAGGAGGGGGTGCTATTCGAATTGGGACAATTCTTGGCGATATGTGAGAAAGCCCCACATTTAAAACAGCCTTGTGATGAACCAGCTTCATTATTTGCCCTACTAGACTTGATCAGAGGACACTTATTGCGCAGATGGTCAGGCGCCCCGCACGCATAACATTTACGGGGATTGACTGGTCGGCGGGGTGGAGGCCGAGTGTTACTAAAGGAAGGCGGGGGTTCTTTCGCGACACGCGAAGAATCGGCGTATCTAACTCCTTCCGCCGAGACGGCCAACGCTTCAAGTTCCGAGAAGGTTTGCGGGCACGCCGCGAAACACAAATATGACCTATAGGGAGGTGAAATTCCCTCTACAATAGCCTGCACAATCTGATCTTCAGGAAAATGAAGGGCAAACACCCTAGTATAAAACTTAATGTCCTGTATGAAATCAGCCAAGTTTTCATCCAAGCGCTGTACCCGATAATAGTATTTCTGAATCAGAGATGACCTCGCGCGGGCAGGAATGAAATTTGCAAGCAAGTGTGCGTGAAAATCTTCAATAGATGACTGTTCAGCAATAGCTCTTACTATCTTATCTGAGAGAACACCAATAGCATAAGGATAGATTATTTGTAAAATTTGACAAGGGGAAAGAGAAAACACAAGGGCGTGATCCTGAAATTCAACTAAAAATCTTAAACATGAAATAACTTCACTGGTGGTGTTGACAGAAAACTTAGAGATACCTCTTAGCAACATTGCCAATGGATGAGGCAAGGTGCTAAACCCGGGTGACATAGTAGGTAGAGGTTTCAGGGGCAAAGAAGTTAATTCAGAACGGATGTTACTCAACGATGCACGGCGTTCAGGCTCGTTGTCCAATGGGGCAGAGATAGTTTGAGCAGTGGGGGTTTTCCTATTTACTTCTCCCTTAGGAGACTCTTCCTCGCTACCTACATTCACTATGGTGGGTTGATCAGATTTGGGAGGAATTTCCCCAGTTAACAATTGAGTGACTTTACTAGACAATTCAGAAATAGTTTCAAGGAGCGTATTAGCTTCCTTCCTCTGAACGTCATTCACCTTTAGAGACAACAGATCATTAACTCTATTTGAAAAATGATATAGCCTGCCTTGCACACGCTTAATTTGATTAGGAGACGGATCATTTTCATCAAAAAAACTAACGACCGATGCTAGCCCAGTAATGTTCTCGACGATCGTGGAAAGAGAGTCATCAATTTCTTTCTCTCCCAAATTGGGGATGGAAATGGGCAAATCAAGGGAGTCTCTAAGCTTGTTAGTATCGATAGCAACCGTGCCTCCAGATTGCACGTTTCTAATAGTTAATTCGTAGATCAACTCCTCTTTGCGCAAGTAGTTAAGGAGGAGAACATCGCGAGGGCCGGGCATGATAACAGAAAAATTTTGAAAAACCTCAATAAAAAATTTCCAGCAACTGAGAAAATGGTTAGAGTTCGGATCAAAACAGAGTTTAGCCGTCAAAAGGGGCTAAATTGAGACCCATTCAACCACGCTCTGCTACCACTTGTTACCGTGTTTTGGTGGTAGTTATGCATGAAAGAAGGTGCTGGGTGGTGAAGGGGTCTCAAGGTACTAAAGTGAAATTAATTTTAAAATTTAACAAGGTTATATTTTCTTTTCAAAATTAGGTAACAACAAATTGAACAGGTACTTAGTAGCCGAAACACGATTGACAATTACATTTACATAGGTACCCCATTTGGGGCTTCAAAAAGTCAGAAACATAATTCTTGAGCCATGAGCCCAACCTTACAATGAACACCATACAACAAAGGGGCCGAAAACCCCCAAACATGCCAGAAACACCGGCTTCCAATTACATCCAAAAGCCTCCTTGAGGCAGAAACACAATTTTCAAAAAGGGCAACTTCCCCTTGAAATACAAGCCTATCATAGGCCACTCCGAACTCCACCTTTAAGCCGTCCTCAAAGGACATATACACAGGAGCAAAATACCCAATCTACTGAGGTCTGTTAAATGACAAGAAAGTTAATACATGACCTCTAAAATCACAATTTGAGAGGAGGCGAACTTGCACTCCTAATACACTTTGTCTTTAAGACCTATTTTGGCTCTAAGGCCACTGATGCAAGGGCTAATCCCATACTACAGAGGTGACTTAAGAAACTACTAACTTACATTACTGAAGAATAGGTTGCGAAAAATAAGTTCACCTCAAACAATGTGAGTGGGAGCTCGAGAGGGTTAACACTCTCTATCCCAGTATGTCGCTTTACAAGAGAATAGAAGAAAAGAGAAGTCACATTTTAGGAAAAGGTTACATAGGGGAACGCTTAGAACCTGCCCCGAAAGTTAAACTGCTGAGCTGGCAAAGAAAAAAAATTTATTAATCGGCCATTACCTTATTGTTGACCGCTGCCGAGGAAAGAGGCGCTTCCCGCCTCCTGCTATGTACTTAATACACTGAAAGATGGAACAGAAGTGGCCCGGAGACCCTAAAATCAGCAGTTTAAATACTCTCGCAGAAAGTTCTAGGCGTTAGGGGAAAGAAAACACCCTCCCACAAAGATTTTATTGGGTAGGACCCCGCAACAGATTCAAGTTGGGGAAAGATACACCAGATTGGTCAGAAATTAATTGAAAAAATTCGTGATTGGATACATTCAAAACATAATCTGAAATGAAATAAAGTGGGGGATTGCTTTTAATAGCATGTTTTAAATCTTTACAAGGAAAACTAGTGTTTAAAAGATTGGTTTCATACCGTGTTGTTGACGACAAATCTACTGTGTCCTTGGAGGAGCGACGGCTGATGCAGCCTTCCGTCTTGTGAAGTAATGATGTGTGTGTTCCGAAGCTTGCTCCACCTTCGGGAGAGACAAGGCTGTGGAGTGGGGATTAGGCGTGCCGCTTATGGTCACAGTTTCAGCTTTAGGAGAGGGGATAGGGGGAATAGATATACGGGAGGACGGAAGTTAGATCATTTTCTTTCTTTTATTGTCTGTATTATTAATGCCTAATGCTTCCAGATGTGATAATATCCCTTCATATAAAGAGTTCCTGTTATCAATTATTTCATTCAAGTTATTATCCTGATTACTTTGTTGATCTAAATAAATGTATATATTTTCTAGTGTGTTTAATAGACTACCTTTATTTGTTTCACGTAATATAGTAAAAGCTTGCTCTACAGTAGTGTGAAATGATGACTGATTGCACACATATGTTGGTCCATAGAGGAACATTTTTTGTGCCTCTCCGCATTGACGTACTCAAGATATCTTACCTAAAACTGCGTCCAGTTTGTCCTACATAAGATTTTCGCATTGGTGACATTTCAATTTGTAAAGCCCTGATTCTAAATGTTTGTCCTTCCCTAGCGAATTAACGCTATTGTAGTAAAAACATTTTTGTTTAGTATTATTACTGGTTGAGTATGCAATCTTATAGTTATGTTTTTTGAACAGATTTGTTACTGCATATATATATATATATATATATATATATATATATATATATTAGAATTGTTAAAAGTGAACCTGGTATACTTATCTTTCTTCTTTATTTTGGGCGTTAGATTAGTTTGAAACTTCTGTTTGTATTTTCTGATATTTTCCACAAGTCCAAAACTGTTATATTGGGCTTGTTTACCAATAAAGAGCAGTTCTTTCTCTTGTTCTATGTGGGAGCTCGGTACATTGAATGCTCTGTATATGTGACTATAGTAAGCTGATCATTATTCCGGATGTAATGAGTGGTTCTTTATCATGGTAAGATTAAAAGTGGGCTTTCTTTGTATCTTGAAAGTAAACTCCTCCTTATCCCATCTTATATTTGTGTCTAAAAAATTTATGGAACCTTCTTTTTCTACAGTAAACTTTACTCTGGAAACTAATGAATTAAAAATATTGAGGATGTTATCACTATTGTTCACTCTTTGATCTGTGACTTTTAAGCTATTGTCTACAGAGCGCATCCATATGTTGAGACCTTCTATTTGTCCTATTATTTTGGTCTGTTCAAGATGATCTAGATAAATGTTGCTAAAATGCCAGAAGTGGGACCTCCCATAGGGAGGCCTGATATGTTAGGACTTGGTAACATTCCACAGATCGCTAACACACGATCTCAAAACAGTTCCAAAGCAATGTAGACTTTGTTGAAATCTCAATATAATGTATTCAAACATTTGTAGTAGTTAGTTTTAAGCACGACATTCAGGTGATTCAATACAATAACTGTTCACAATGCTTTTCGCACCAAGCTCATTGATATGTTCAAACGGCGGTGACAATGACAGTTAATGATGTCTAGCACAATATTCAAAGCTGTACGTTTTTCAACATCATAGTTCACAATGATTCTCATCACGGCTCGGAAGGACCAAAATTTTATGTTGCAACCGACGAATCAACATATTGGACGCACATAACAAGGTTCATTTTCATAGGCACACAAATACAAGTTGATACAAGCCAGATGGAGGACCAGACTGCACTACATGAGCAGGCACGACATATCATTCACTATACACAATATTAAATAGAAGGAAGGTTCCATCTTTCAATACTCTGTTATTAAGTTGAACCAAATAGAAGTTACAACCTGTTCATTTGGGACCAGTTGCAACACATTTGAAGTGTCATCATCAGCCAATTAGCAAAGCAGTGCAAAAATTAAGTCATAAAGATCTAAAAACACATAACACAACGATCACAGACAAAAAGAGTACGTAGAAAAATTAACACTATTTCGTGCTGAAGCAATTCCAGTTGATGTTCATAACACAAGGATCACAGTCAAAAGAGTAAAAAGAACAACACAATTTCATGCCGAAACAAATCCAGTTGAAGTTCATAAGCAGATCTAGTACAATCTTGTGCCGCATTCACATACGAAGACGTATGAAGATGTTGTAGAGTGGTGGTGGTGGTGATTATTGTTTTAAGATGAAGTACAACTGGGCAACCATCCTCTAGATGTTGTAGAGGCCAATAACGAGTTAAAGGACTTATTCTAAGATGAAAAATTGAAGGATAACTCGTTATGAAACTGAACTTGTGATATGCAGTTATGTATACTTTTTGTAACTAGGCAGGGCTTGTAGGCATTTGTTTCTCCGGCCGAAGAGTAAAAAGTGATGTAATTGAAGTCTTAGAAATACAGCGTAGGACTTAATTTCAACAGTTCAAAGCAGATATACAAATTTTAAAAAGAATTTGAATCGTTAAAAAGAATAAAACCAAATAAAAATATTTAAAAAATGGGAATAAATTTAAAAGAATCATGGTTAATGTTTGTGGGTTACTGTAGTCACGTCCTAGTTCATGAACCATGAGCAACAGCTGAGTGGCCCAGTAAGTGGTCCTGAGAGTTGGGATACCAGTTGCTATGGAATGGGAGTGAGCATCTCGGACATATTCTGAGTCATGGCCCTCCTTGTGCTCAGGCGGCTAAGACTATACAATTCACCGGTGGTCCATAACCCGTTAGAGGAGAGATCCTCACTTGGACTATGTGCATGTAGGGTAGCATCCTGCTTCATGAATTTACCGAGCTCAGAACATTTTAAGCAAACCTTGTACCTATGGGAGTAATGGTGTCCCACTCCCATTTGACAGGCGAGGGACTCCTTGGAAACAACTTGGTGAACGAAATGGAATTCGATGGGGAGCTATCAATATTAATGGGGCTTATGGAAGAAAGAAGGTAGAACTGGCTGAGTCAGCAAAGAGGATGCATCTGAATGTGCTAGGAGTAAGTGATATTCGGGCAAGGGGAGATAACGAGGAAGAGATAGGAGATTATAAAGTGTACTTGACGGGTGTTAGAAAGGGAAGGGCAGAGTCTGGGGTAGGGCTCTTTATCAGGAATACCACTGCACGCAACATAGTTTCAGTTAGGCATGTAAATGAGCGAATGATGTGGGTAGATTTGTCAGTTGGAGGAATTACGACAAGAATTGTGTCGGTGTATTCACCATGTGAGGGTGCAGATGAGGATGAAGTTGACAAGTTTTATGAAGCATTGAGTGACATCGTGTTCAGGGTCAACAGCAAGGAGAGAATAGTGCTAATGGGCGATTTCAAAGCGAGAGCTGGAAAAAGAACTGAAGGATACGAAAGGGTGATTGGTAAATGTGGGGAAGATATGGAAGCTAACGGGAATGGGAAGTGTTTGCTGGACTTCTCTGCTAGTATGGGTTTAGCTGTTATGAATACATTCTTCAAGCATAAGGCTATTCACCGATACATATGGGAGGCTAGGGGTACCAGATCCATAATAGACTATATCTTAACAGACTTTGAATTCAGGAAATCTGTTAGGAATGTACGAGTTTTTCGCAGATTTTTCGATGATACAGACCACTATCTGATCTGTAGTGAACTAAGTATCTTTAGGCCTAGGGTAGAGAAAGTTAGATCTGTCTGCAAACGAATAAGGGTGGAAAATCTCCAGGACGAGGAAATTAGACAGAAGTACGTGGGTATGATTAGTGAGAAGTTTCAAACAGTGGACAGTAAGCAGGTTCAGGATACAGAAAGAGAATGGGTGGCATACAGGGAAGCTGTAGTAGAAACAGCAAGGGAATGCCTGAGAACAACTGTGTGTAAAGATGGGAAAAAGCAAAATCTTGGTTGAATGATGAAGTGAGAGCAACTTGTAAACGTAAAAAGAAGGCTTATCAGAAATGGCTCCAAACAAGGGCCGAGGCAGACAGGGATTTGTACGTAGATGAAAGAAACAGAGCGAAACAAATAGTTGTTGAATCCAAAAAGAAGTCATGGGAAGATTTTGGTAATAACCTGGAAAGGCTAGGTCAAGGAGCAGGGAAACCTTTCTAGACAGTAATAAAGAATCTTAGGAAGGGAGGGAAAAAGGAAATGAACTGTGTTTTGAGTAATTCAGGTGAACTCATATAATAGATCCCAGGGAATCACTGGAGAGGTGGAGGGAATATTTTGAACATCTTCTCAATGTAAAAGGAAATCATATAGGTGGTGTTGCAAACAACCAAGCTCATGGGGAGGAGGAAAATGATGGTGAAATTATGCTTGAGGAAGTGGAAAGGATGGTAAATAAACTCCATTGTCATAAGGCAGCAGGAATAGACGAAAATAGACCTGAAATGGTGAATTATAGTGGGAAGGCAGGGATAAATGGCTTCATAGAGTAGTAAAATTAGCGTGGAGTGTTGGTAAGGTACCTTCAGATTGGACAAAAGCAGTAATTGCACCTATCTATAAGCAAGGGAACAGGAAGGATTGCAACAACTATCGAGGTATCTCACTGAAATAGTGAAAATGAAAACCTACAACCGGTTTTCCCGTCATTGACCGGGTCAGGGATGGAATGAATGAAGCAGATATAGGCTATTCGTATGATGGGGTCGCCACTCCCAAAGTGATTTGTTAATGACTGATTGATGCTATGAAATGAGAATGGAGAGTGTTGCTGGAATGAAAGATGACAGGGAAAACCGGAGTACCCGGAGAAAAACCTGCCCCATCTCCGCTTTGTCCAGCACATATCTCACATGGAGAGACCGGGATTTGAACCACGGTATCCAGTGGTGAGAGGCCGACGCGCTGCCGTCTGAGCCACGGAGGCTCTTCACTGATTAGTATACCAGGCAAAGTATTCACTGGCATCTTGGAAGGAAGGGTGTGATCAGTCATTGACAGGAAGTTGGATGAAAACCAGTGTGGTTTCAGACCACAGAGAGGCTGTCAGGATCAGATTTTCAGTATGCGCCAGGTAATTGAAAAATGCTACGAGAGGAATAGGCAGTTGTGTTTATGTTTCGTAGATCTAGAGAAAGAATATGACAGGGTACCGAGGGAAAAATGTTCACTATACTGGGGGACAATGGAATTAAAGGTAGATTAAAGGCATCTATGTAGACAATTAGGCTTCAGTGAGAATTGATGGTAGAATGAGTTCTTGGTTCAGGGTGCTTACAGGGGTTAGACAAGGCTGTAATTTTTCACCTTTGCTGTACTCAGAATGAGGAGATAAAGGCTAATTTAGGAATGAACTCGATGGATGAAGCTGTACGCATAAACCGGCTTCGGTGGTGGGGTCATGTGAGGCGAATGGAGGAGGATAGGTTACCTAGGAGAATAATGGACTCTGCTATGGAGGGTAAGAGAAGTAGAGGGAGACCAAGACGACGATGGTTAGACTCAGTTTCTAACTATTTAAAGATAAGAGGTATAGAACTAAACGAGGCCACAACACTAGTTGCAAATTGAGCATTGTGGCGACGTTTAGTAAATTCTCAGAGGCTTGCAGACTGAACGCTGAAAGGCATAACAGTCTATAATGATAATGTATGTGTGTTTAAAAGAACTACAATGTGAGGCTTAACTCGAACAGCTTGCCATAGTGATTGATAAATGAATGGAAGATGATAAATAGAGAAAAGGGTGGGGAATAATGAGCGCTTATTAGAGGGTGGGAAGGAAAGGAACAAATGGGGGGAGGGATATCTAAAGAGGATCATGGGGGTATTGTGGAAGGGGCAAGTAGCATGAGAGGGTATTGTGTAAATTGTGAAAGATTGATCGCTTACTTGTTGACTTGAGGTTATTTAAAATGGAGATGAGAAAATCAAAAAGGGCATTAGGCTTCTCAGAAATATCATTCAGGTTAAGGTTTGGATTGAAAAACTGGTTGAGGTGTATAAAACAGTTTTCAGTTGTAACCCGTAGTGGGTGACATGGTACCTGAGCTGCAAGAAAACGTTTAAGTTTTTATTCTGGATGAATAGAACTATTGGACGGCGATCTCAAGAGTGTTTTCTATACATCAAGAAATTGTAATTTTATTTTGTTTTCTCGGTGAAAATTTATTTGAAAATTATGTTTAAAAAAATGTAGTCGCTTGGTGTTTTAACGAAAAAGGTTGTGTGAAAATGTTTTGTGTATCTTGAGAAATTGTTTTTCTTTCTTGGCAAAGACTATTCGAAAATTATTTTGAAAGAAAATTATTTAGAAACAAACTGTTTGGACATATGAAGAAAAATTGTGTTATTATCTTTTGTGTATTGCAAGAAAAAGATTATTGGATAAGACTGTTAAAGAACCTTTTTAAAAATTCCTCAAGCGATTTAAGACATTTATTTGGTTGTTTCAATTATTCCAGTGATATCTAGAAAACTTGAAGATTGTATAATTTGGTCTTGCTGATTTTATGTTTTAAAATTTTGGTCCAGTTTAAAAATGAACTCCCTATACCGACACGTGTAAGAAATTGGTGGTTCAATTATTGCGTCAGCAATTTCTTCATGGCTTGTCGTTTGCTTGATGCCCATATAAGGTCAGGGTTTTTGTAATTGGTTGTAATCAGAAGTGTTGTAATTGGTTTTACATGGAGGTGTTTTCCGATTGGCGGTTTGATATCGAACGATTTCCGGTATGATGTGAGGTACGAGTGTGCTTCCGTATTCTTGTGCTTTTTCGTTTTCGATCTTTGAAGGGGTCGGACTAGAGGTGTACAAACTCCGCATTTAACTTGCCCATGCTTGCCTATGGAGCAGGCAAGCAAGCTAGCTGCACGTAAACAACAGTACAGGCAGGCTGCTGCACTCCTGGCCAGGTCAAGCTCAGCCCAACTTGGGCAGGCCACAGGTTAGCTTGCTTGCTTGCTTTCTTCTTCCTGCTGCGTTAATTTATGTTTGCTCATTCATTGTGCTGATGTGAGACTCGCGTGAATGCAGACAGGAAAGGGGTTGTTACATGCCAGAATTTATATAGGATTCGTCAACACAAATATTATTTTATATGGTTATTTAGGATTATGTTAATCATTACAAAGTTTATTTCGTAATTCAGACGTCTTATGTAACTAATTAACAAATAATATTTATTTCTGTCAAAAATAGTTACTTAATAAAACGTACGTTCCTTGAACAAAAATATTTGAATATTTAAATAAACACAATGAAAGTTGATGGAAATATGACCATAAATATAATGTATTATTTATAATTCGAGAAAATTAGAAGCAAAGATATACATAATGCAGGCACAGGTCATAAATATCTTTAAAATATTAATTTTATAGATAACTTTCTGAAATACATTTAATAATTTAGAAACACCTTCCCCACAAAACCAAAAGAAATAATTACAAAACTAATCAGTTTAGAAGTGTAATTTTACCACTTGCTCTCTTACTTTGTGGTCGCCTCATATTGTGCATACTGCATACCACTATTTAATACATGGACACATGATAATGTGTGTATTACTATGAGGTCATTAAGTCTTTGCGTATCAAGACGGGAACGTTTTTCGCTGATTAAATTTCCGGAGCAGCTGAAGACCCTCTCGCTGGAGGCACTCGTAGCGGGTATGTTAAGAACTCTTTTCGCTACACAAGCAAGTTGGGGCAGCCTGTGCGAATTACTCTTCTACCACCGCAGTATATTTTCGTCACTAATAAACCCTTCTTGCAAGTACCTACTGACCTCATCATGTATCATTGGCGAATTTTCTGCCCAATCGTCAAATTTTGCTTTCTTACGTTGCACTGAATTTTCTTCATTTGAAGAAGATGGGACTTCTTGTCTATTTTGATTGGGTAGCTGCTCTGAAAATATATATGCCCAAATATTTAATGCTAATGTTAGAATATTAAAAATATCCAATTTTCATAGGTATAATAATAATAATAATAATAATAATAATGAAGAAATAACCACAGAATCTTACCTTCAGCACACATTTGTCGAGCTGCCTCAAAAACAGACATTTGTTCTACTGCATTTAGTTTCTTTAATGTGCGATATTTAGGCACCAAAAGTGTTGCAATTTTGTGCTCCAGGAAGACACCACCGGTTTGTTTCAAAAGCTTCAAGTACTGAAAATTCATTTAGTATGAAAACATTTTTATATTGATATATCAGGAGACTCGTATTAAAATTTAAAAGAAAGGAAATATTACCTGTTCATCGTCATCCTGTGGAGTACAATGGGCTTTTAAGGCATAAAACCACGGAAGGACCAGATATAAAGTCGGCTCCTCATCACCCTCAAGATCAATTGTGGCTTCCTTAAATGGCTTAAGAAATGTTATAAGCAGGCCAGTAATGTCCTGATCATAACCGAGCATTTTATCAGAGGCACCCTCCTTCTCTAAAACAGTTCTCACAGCATCTATCTGGGAGTGAACTGATTGCAGCATGTCAAAATAACTGTTCCACCGAGTAGATACATACGGTTTCAAAGATGATTGTAACCTCACACATAGGCCTCTTCTCTTAAAGTACGAAACCAGAGATTTCACTGAATGGATAACAGCTAACACATTAGGAACACTTTCTTCCGAAAGAGTTCGCTCAGAACATGCTTCAAGACCGTATTAATAATATGAGCCATGCATGGAAGACGTTTGTATATGCTGAGGGCCTTAACAATATTGCTTCCCTGGTCTGTTACAAATGTAATTTTGCAAATATCTTCATGAGAAACGCCATGTCCTTCCAAAAGATCTTCCAATTCACTGCGAATATTTTGACCAGTTTTTGGACAGTCAGGGAAGGCCGAACACATTAATACATACTTATTGAGAGACCAATCTGCATTTATATAGTGCATTGTGACAGACATATAGTGCACACCCTTGTAATTATCTGTCCACAGGTCAGTGGTACTCGCACAGATACCAGATTTAATAGCATGTACTATGTCGGGAAGCGTTTTACTGCGCACTTTGTCCGCGAAAGTTTGTACCTTCCTAGCAACTGTGATTCGAGAAGGTATAATATTTTTAATATCCACTGAGCCATACTTTTTGCCCATTTCTATCAGCGTTTGCCCTAAATTTAAAAATCCTTCGCCCTCAATAGTTGTAAACGGTCTCAAGTCCTTGGCGCACATTTCCACGCACTTGTCAGTCACCAAGTCCTTGTCCTCTTTCAAAATATTTTTAGACTGTGGAACATTTGGGTCAAATTTGCAGACATGTCGCAACATACTTGAGGTCCCTGAATGGGTGCCGAGTAGCTTTTGGCAAAAATTGCATTGCGAGTAACCTACTGGCTTATTTGATACCTGTTCATAAACACATGAAAATTTTTCCCATGCTAGACTTGAGCCCTGTTTTGTTGCTAGAATAAATTCACCACTTTTAAAATTTTTCTTCGATTTCCTTTACGGTTGACTTGTTCATTTTCCTGCTGATTGCACCTCGAACTACAACAGAGCTGCACTCGACGGAATACGTAGCTACACTAACATATAACGGCACATTCACGTCGCATCGATAGCAAACTTCACGTTCACTCTTGTCAAGTCCGGCAGTCCGAACGGGTCCCAGGCAACCTGTCAGGCTTAGGGAAACCCAGGTTTTGGTTTGCTATGACTAACGCGCTCAGTACGCGTGCACTCTTGCTTCGCTGACTCTCAAGCTAAGCTGCTTTGCTTGTTGCAGAGCAGCTTGGAGCAGGCAAGCCTGAAGTACAATTTGTACACCTTTAGGTCGGACGCGCGGTGCGCGCGGTCCGGGCCTACGGGGCCAACCTACCCTAAGGTAAGCACATTTAATTATCTTAATATTTTGTAACATGTGATTTTGTTTTTGTATTTTTTCCTCTTTCTAAATTTAACTTTTGTGTATTTCGGCCTTTCTTTTTACATTTTGCGAAATGTAAATGTTCTTATCCTGCCAGGAAATCACCTCGGATCTTAGTTTGGGCAACTTCATTTATGCCTCTGTGTCACATGAGGCCACCTTTTGTTTGGAGGTTTTCCTGTTTTAAAATTTCTTTAAACCTTAATGTTGTAATGGGTTAATTTTTTGAAGACATTAGCAATACTGTAGGCATTTATATTTAATGTGAATGTGGAGTAAGCAGCTGGTTTAGGATTATCTTTCAAGAGTGTTGTATTAGGATGATGTTTAAATTTGTTAATAATTCGTTCAATAAAATATCTATTATAACCATTAAATTTGGCGATGGAGCAGATGATATTTAGTTCTTTATTTATCCTTTGATACCAGAATTTTGAAGGCAAGGATAACCATACTGTTGTACAAGGCGCGTTTGTGTCTGTGGATGAAGAGAGTCTTGTTTTATGGTATTAACTGTATGTTTCTCCCATTCATTTATCAATCACCACGGCAAGCTGTTCGAGTTGACCCTCACATTAAATTCTTTTAAATTTCTTCCTATTTTTTAAATATTTTTATTTGTTTTTTTCCTTTTTAACGATTTAAATTATTAAAAAAATTTATATATCCGCTTTGAATTGTTGAAATTAAGTCCTACACTGTATGAATTCAATTACGTCACTTTTTACTCTTCGGTTGGAGAAATAAATGCCTACAAGACCTGCCTAGTAACAACTATACATAACTGCATATCACAAGTTCAATTCCATAACGAGTTATCCTTCAAGTTTTCATCTTAGAACATGTCCTTTAACTCATTATTGACCTCAAATACAACATGCATACGTCTTCATATGTGAATGCAGCACAATGAACTTCAACTGGATTTGTTTTGGCACAAAATAGTGCTGTTCTTTTTACTCTTTTGACTGTGATCCTTGTGTTATGAACATCAACTGGAATTGCTTCGGCACAAAATACTGTTAATTTTTCTACGTACTCTTTTTGTCTGTGATCATTGTGTTATGTGTTTTTAGATTTTTATGACTTAATTTTTGCACTGCTTTACTAACTGGCTGATGATGACACTTCAAATGTGTTGAAACCAGTCCCAAATGAACAGGTTGTAACTTCTATTTGGTTCAACTTAATAACAGAGTATTGAAAGGTGGATCCTTCCATCTGTTTAATATTGTATATTTCTCTATTCAATATGGAACAATCATGAAATTTTTAACTTTATATCATTCACTAAGCAACTGAAATATTTATTCCATATGAACAAACACCACATATTTACACATATGTACAAATAAAACTGTAGAGATGCACCGAGGTGATTGTACAGCTGCCGGTTGCTACGTTCAGTCAGGCAAAGATAATAAAAGATGCGGCGGCACGTTGCCAACTGTGAAAATGATAAAATGAAATGCGGCAGGCAAATTCAATATCCGCAACGACTGTACAAAAGCTAAACCTAATCATTTCAACATTATTCCACAGCAAATTTTCTTTTCCTATCACTATCAGAAATTAAGGCACCATCTAAAATATTAACTAGGGTATAAATCCTAATGGAGGTTGAAAGATGTTCATCATTATACATTGAAAAATGACTCACCAAATATTGCAGCTTATCCCTACTGCTACAATTGAAGATCTCGTTCACCACATACATTTAAAAAAAATCACGGTCACATTCAATGAACTTGATATTTCAAAACAGCCATTTATTGCAGGACATCACCAGCTAGAATACAATACACAGATTGATTACAGCAGTTCGATTACCACTCTAGTCAGAGGTAAGCAACACTACAGCCTCCATGATATAAATGTACTAGATGATGACAACAGCTGTCTGCAGTTGTTTGAGTCTCAGTAATCTCGTATGTGTCGTGTGCATCATTGATAGAAATTATTCATAATTTTGCTTTATTTACTGAAGCATGAATATGCTTGTACTCTGTTCCATGTGCTTCTGCTTGAACAAAAGCAGTAAAATAAACAGTGTATTTTAATTTAGGTAAGTGCATTTCTGTTCTATTATAAGAAGGCTATCTTCAATATCTTAAGTTTTGCATTTGTAATGCACAAATTCTCGTCTTGGTAGGTGTGCTAGGTACGAACTGATGAGCCCAGCCTAGCACACGGGGGCAAAATGCTGCAACCAGGAATGAGTTAGCTGGAAAATTTATAATGTCCAATAACAGACCGTTTATATTGGTATTGTAAATTTACTCATTCGAAACAAATATTTCAGATTCCCTATGGGAATCAACATCTGTATCATAATGGATTGGGCCCTCTCACTAAGGTGACAATTTCTTTTTTTGCTAGTTGCTTCATGTCGCACCGACACAGATAGGTCTTATGGCGACGATGGGACTGGAAAGGGCTAGGAGTGGGAAGGAAGCGGCAGTGGCCTTAATTAAGGAACAGGGACAGTGGGGTTTGAACCTACTATCTCCCGAATACCGGATACTGGTCGCACTTAAGCGACTGCAGCTATCGAGCTCGGTAAGGTGACAATTAACATGAACCAGCATGTTTATTTTGATCAGGTGTTGCCTTTCAGCCAACATCTGCATAATGAATATGCTATTAATTCCCCGATTTTTCAAGAAGACAACAGCAAAGTTCATCGAGCTGGACGCATATATGACTGGTTATCGCCCTCGGCACGGGTAAGCCAGATGGTTAGAACTACTGTGCACTGCTAGGAAATACATGCAATAAATGGAACAGCAACCAGAATTTTCATGCAGAGTTTTCAGTGAAGCATTCAAAATAATTTTACTTACCAAAAATGATGCCTGAACCACGATTTGTGTGATAAATCTCAAAACATTCACACTTTTTGGGGTCTTAATTCATTTATCATTGCTCCAATATAGTTGGATGCAAGGCTTATGAACCTGAGAGCAAAATAGGCCCTAATTTCATCATCATTGGTGTCAAAACCACTTGTTATCATCTATTCCTTATTATTTATCTGCTTCTGGTCATTTTTCTATAGCGTAAATATTTGTTTCCCCGTGAAATACGAGAAAGCAACAGATCCATAAATTCCAAAAACAGACAACTCCGATACAGAATCATCTAGACATTTGTCTCTCAGTTCTCCTGACACCACTGGCAAGACTGTAAAGTGATGAATAATTGGTTGGTTATCACTATTACTAACCCACTATCATAGCTGCCAACTTTTAGAAATCAAAAAGAGGAAGATTTTTAGTTCTTGGATTTCGTCACACATATTGCACCATGGTCTAAGTGAAAAAAGGACAGGATAAAAAGCATACATATCTACAGTTACGATGTGAATTGACGATTAAATTTAAAATCTCAAACTAAAAAGCATTTAAACTGTTACAGGAAAATGTACCTAATCACTCTCATTTATGACACATACTGTACATACAAATAATAATACAGTCGAACCTCGATATCTCTAACCTCCATTACTCAAATTTTCAGAGCTAACTTAGATTTTCCAGCCGTTTGTCCTATTCTTGACGTGTATTTATTTCTCTATTCTCGAAATTCAGTTATATGAATTTCTCGATTTCTCGAAGCAAA
The DNA here is from genome assembly GCF_040414725.1 of Anabrus simplex. Lineage (NCBI taxonomy): Eukaryota > Metazoa > Arthropoda > Insecta > Orthoptera > Tettigoniidae > Anabrus > Anabrus simplex. Next base: position 143,458,731 of record NC_090268.1, read on the forward strand.
CAATTCCTCCCTTGAAGCAAAAAATACTCTGTAACTCGAATTTTGTGCAACATTAACTGTACAATACGGCATTTGTGGTTTGTGAGGAACAATTAACAAGTAAAGAGGTTCCAGTGAAGCTGGAAACTAATATGACGGCAACTGAAAAACATGAACTTCTAGTGATCAGCATATCGGCAAAGCCTCGCCATTTCTCGGGTGTCTATGAATTACCGGTCACGTACGAAAGCAAGCCCAGAAGTCACAGATGACAAGCTCCATTTACCAAACTCAGCTGCATGTATTGACAAGAAGTTTGAACGTGAAGGGAGGAAAGGTTAACCGCAACAACAGAAGAGGCTAACGGATATTTTTCCAAACGTGTTAATGGAGCTATGTTTCTTGTTTCACTACTGTATGTACTGTGCCTTCTAAAAAGTTACTATAATAAGTGTTATAATTAAAGTGATGCCATAAAATAGCGTTTCTTTGTATATTTTTAAGTACCGTTAAATATAATGTGTTACCGTGTTTTTGTGGTAGTTATGCATGAAAAGAAGGTGCTGGGTGGTGAATAGGTCTCAAGCTACTAAAGTGAAATTAATTTTAAAATTTAACAAGGTTATATTTTCTTTTCAAAATTAGGTAACAACAAATAGAACAGGTACTTAGTAGCCAAAACACGATTGAAAAATACATTTACATAGGTATCCCATTTGGGGCTTCAAAAGTCAGAAACATAATTCTTGAGCAATGAGCCCAACCTTACAATGAACACCATACAACAAAGGGGCCGAAAACCCCCAAACATGCCAGAAACATTTGCTTCCAATTACACCCAAAAGCCTCCTTGAGGCAGAAACACAATTTTCAAGAAAGGGCAACTTCCCCCTAAAATACAAGCCTATCATAGGCCACTCCGAACTCCACTTTTAAGCTGTCCTCAAAGGACATATACACAGGGGTAAAATACCCAACCTACTGAGGTCTGTTAAATGATAAGAAGGTTAATACATGACCTCTAAAATACAATTTGAAAGGAGGCGAACTTGCACTCCTAATACACTTTGCTTAAGACCTACTTGGCACTAGGCCGTTAATACAAGGGCTAATCCCATACTACAGAGGTGACTTAATAGCAATTTACATTACATTACGGAAGAATTGGTTGAGAAAAATAAGTTCACCTCAAGACGATGTGAGTGGGAGCTCGAGAGGGTTAAGCACTCTCTATCCCGATATGTCGTTTTAAAAGAGAATATATGAAAAGAGTAGTTTTTAGGAAAAGGTTACATGGTTGAACGCTTAGAACCCGCCCCGAAAGTTAAACTGCTGAGCTAGCAAAGAAAGAAGTTATTAATCGGCCATTACCTTGTTGTTGACCGCTGCCGAAGAAAGAGGCGCTTCCCGCCCCCTGCTATGTACTTAACACACTGAAAGATGGAACAGAAGTGGCGCAGAGACCCAAAAATCAGCAGTTTATATCCTCTCGCGGAAGGTTCTAGGCGTTAGGGGAATGAAAACACCCGCCCACAATAATTTTATTGGCTAGGGTACAGAAACATATCCAAGTTGGGGGAAAATACATCGGATTGGTCGGAAATTACTAAAAGAAATTCGGGATTGGATAAACCTAAAACAAGGGGAAAAAGAGGGGTATACAGCCAACTTAAAGAATAACAAAAGAAAATTTAACAAGAAACAAACATTTGAAATAAAAATTTCTCCAACAAAATAGTTCTTTGACTCCGCACTAGGGTGCACTATTGTTGATCTTCAGTAGTGTCCTCTAGGAGAGAAAGTTTACACTTCTTACTTCAAGCGAAACAAAAACACATCAAAAATGACACAGTTCAAAAACTCACAATTTTCCACGTGGTGACATCTTCTGAGAAGGTAAAGAATTAACAGCGTAGATAAAGTTCAGACTTCCTCCAGCAGAGGAGTTTCACCTGGCGCAATTTTTAAATTAGCGGCGTGGAGGTGTACCGCCCGGTACAGACCTCCCCCCCCAAAAGTTCCTCCAGGGGTGACACATGAAATCTGTTTGAAACAAGGTCCAAGTTATGCTGTTGATATGAAGATTGATTGCAGAAGAATTTATAAGATTTCTTAATTTGGTTTGATTGAGTTTCAAAATTTTGTTGTTGCAGATGAAGTAAAGTCTTTATATTTGTAGAAGTTGAATTTCTGAAGATAACTTTTTATACTTGAAAGTGAAGGAAAAAAATTTTCAAAGTCCACCAAATATTGCAGTTGAATTCCCAAGTGTAGTCATTACTTATAGTAACTGTTCATGTAGTAGATGGTGATGAAGTGGGATGGCCAGACCGGCCGTTGCGGCTTGCGTCCAAAGGAGGCCGCTCGGACCCCTCAAGTACCCTGAGATACCGCTCGCCCGCACTATGAGGGGAGCAGAGGTGTTGAAGCACGCCGCGCCCGCGGTGAACATATACAGGCTGCGGGCAAGTAGCAGGTCGTGCGCCGCACATCAGCCTTGGCCGGGAGGAGAGCTCCGGCTCGCCGTGCACACGTCGTCCTCGCTGGGGCCGAGGGGGCCCGTCCTCTGCTCCAGTTGCTGCACGGCGCCGCGCGGCTGCGGGGGCACTGAAACATTAAAGCTTGGCGGCAGAATTGTGTTGGACCATCATCTTTTTTTTTTTTTTTAGGGCACAGGCTTGGTGAGGAGGTTGAGAGGTCAGCGGCGTGCAGATATCCATGGCATTTACTCAAATCAAGCCACAGTGTGTATTGAAGCAGGAGACGGGAGCGTGGTAATGGCCGAGGCAAGGACAGAATGGCAGTTTAACGGATCGGGGAAGGTTTTACAAGAGGCTTACATATAAGACAAAATATTATAGAAGGGGCAGAAAGCCTTAAAAGTTGAACTCAAAAAAAAATATAACCTTCATATTCCTTTCAAATTATATGAAGCAAGTTGACACAAAATTTACACTGGTTTCACCTGTGACAGGTGAACCCTAAATATCCTCTCGGTGGCTGGATTGCTTACTAACAACGTCACTGGCGTAAGAAAATCGAGAATGATGCATGGCCCATGAAATCTGGGGGCAAGCTTGCCCGCGGGAACAAAATTCTTGACCATTACCTGGTCACCTACATTCAAAGTGGTGGGTCTCCGTCCACGATCATACCTTTCCCTGACCTTTTCGTGAGACACTTTAAGATTGGCTTTAGCCTTCTTCCAAAGATCTTTAATATTATCCGGATCTATTGTCTCGGGTAGAATGTCACTCAGAGACCAGAGGTTAGAGAGCGGCGAGTTGGGAACAAACTTGAACATCAAAGAAGCTGGAGTGAAATTATGTGATTCATGAACCGCCGAATTCAAAGCAAAAGCTAACCAATGCAGGGACGTGTCCCACCTGGAATGATCATCATGATGATAGGCAATCAGTGCGGACCTGAGATTACGATTAACCCGTTCAGCCAGAGATGGTTGAGGGTAATAAGCAGAAGTAGTTACATGAGAGATGGATAAGTCAAAACAGAATTTACGAAATAAATTAGATGTAAAAGCCTTAGCATTATCAGATACAATATATTGGCACGGACCAAAAGAAGCAAAAATAGAATTTAGGCAAGTAATGGTGGACTGAGCGGTAGCCAGCTTAGTCGGAAATAACCAGGAAAATCTGGTAAAACCATCTACACATACAAAGATGAATTTGTTGGCATTTCCCTTCGACTGGGGGAAGGGTCCTACATAATCAATATACAGGCGTTCCATGGGGCGCGATGCTTGATGCGAAGACAAGAGGCCTACCTTGGTGGACATGGTTGGTTTACTAATCAAACAGGATTTACAAGCCTTTACTAGTTCACGGATTTCACCGTCCATACCTTTCCAGATGAACATTTCACGAATCTTTTCACGAGTTTTAAAGATACCAAGATGCCCTCCTAATGGGGTCTCATGATAATACTTGAAGATCATAGGTACAAGAACCGCTGGAATAACAACCTTCATCATCTTATCATGCCTCGAAGGGCAACATAGAACACCATTCCTCAGAACATAAGGGACGACATGTTCCCCAGAAGAAAGGGTTTCCATTATCGGAGCCAGCGTCGGATCTTCACGTTGGTATTTCTCAATATCCCTAAAAAGCATGGGAGCATCTGTTAAAATGGCATTAACACCAGATAGTATGGACTCGGGAGGTGATGAACTGTCGACCGGTTCCTGGGTCTCGACGTCATTAGAAAACATACGGCTGAGTCCATCAGCAACAACATTTTCGGTACCTCTGATATGCCTGACATCAAATTGGAAGGCAGAAATACGGATGGCCCAACGGGCTATACGACCAGTACGACGCGGCCTACCTAAGACCCAGCTTAGGGCTTGATTATCTGTCTCCAGGTCGAATTTGACATGTTCCAGATAGAGACGGAACTTCTCTAAGGCGAATAAGACTGCCAAACCTTCGAGCTCATAGATGGAATACTTGGCTTCTTGAGCCGACAATGTCCTAGACGCATAGGCGATGGGGCGCCTCCCTAGTTCAGTCTCTTGAAGAAGGACTGCAGCTACCGCTGACGACGACGCGTCGGTTTGGACGATGAATTTCTTCGAGAAATCAGGCATAGCAAGTACAGGGGCATTACAAAGTGCTAATTTAAGGTCTTCAAAAGCGGCTTGTTGAGAAGGTCCCCACTCGAATTTGATGCCTTTCCTACGAAGAAGGTTTAAGGGCGCCGCTCTATTAGCGAAGTTAGGAATAAACTTCCTGAAGAAATTCACCATACCAATGAACCTGGCGATACCTTTAATGTCCTTGGGAGGTTTGAAATCACGGATGGCCTGGGTTCTAGAATGATCGACTGCTACACCATCAGGTGACACAATATGCCCTAGGAAGGACATAGAGGGCTCAGCGAAGGCAACCTTGGACAACTTAACAGTTAACCCAGCCTTACGAAGGCGATCGAGAACTTCTCGCAGATGATCTAGATGTTCTTCAAAAGTCTCTGAAAATACGACGACATCATCCAAGTAGTGATATAAGTACTCAAATTTGATGTCGGAGAAGACCCTATCTAATAGCCTAGTGAGTACAGCTGCTCCCGTGGGGAGCCCGAAAGGCACGCGGTTGTATTCATATAAATTCCAGTCCGTGGCAAACGCTGTAAGATGTTTAGACTCTTCGGCAAGGGGAATTTGATTATAGGCCTGATTCAAGTCCAAGATAGTAAAGAACTTGGCCTTACGAAACCATGAAAAACAAGAATGAAGGTCAGGAAGGGGCACAGATTGCAACACCACCTTCCGATTGAGAGCCCTGTAATCAATGACAGGCCTGAAGCCTCCTTGGGGTTTCGGGACCAAAAAAATAGGCGAAGAATACGCTGACTTAGAGGGCCTAATAATACCGTCCTTCAACATCTGATCGATGATTTCTTTCAGAGCCTTCATTTTAGGTGGAGATAGCCTATAAGGTGGAAAACGGACAGGAATCGAATCCGTGACCTCAATTTTGTATTCAATAAGGTCAGTAACACCAAGAGTATCAGAGAACACCTCGGGAAATGACTGACACAGTTTGCGAATACTATCAGCCTGCTCCTCGGTTAGATGTCTAAGGTCTAACAACATCTCATCCTGGGTAGGCGAAATAGACGAACATGACACAGAATTACACTTTAATAGTGGGATTTTACAATTAGAAGCAAATTTGAATGTGCACGACCTAGACTGGAGATCGAGCACAAGACCAGTGTGAGAAATAAAGTCAGCTCCCAATATAATGGGGCAAGACAATTGCTTGGCCACAAACAATTTAACTTTCCATGTAAACTTAAAAATACGAATTTTGACCAGTAAGGAACCTAGAATTTCTAATGGAGATGAATTAGCCGATACGTATTGAACAGGAGAAGAGACATAGTCAGGAAGTTTACAAACCGTTTTCAATTTAGAATACCATTCAGCCGAAATAATCGAACAAACACTTCCTGAATCTAAGAGAGCTGTTATAGGCTCGTTATTTAACTCAATCTTAAGAAAAGGAACAGGTGCAGGGGTATCCGCCGCAATCCTAAGACATTCTTTAGGGCATTCAAAAGATGAATTTGAAGGCTGATCGTCCTCTGAATTTACAACCTGTTTACCAGGGGCTGAGTCTCGGGAAGATGGATTAGTCGACTCAGCCGAAGCCACTAGTCACTTTTTATTATTGGCATAGGTCGAATTTGCACCAGAAGTTGAGCAGGAGGGGGTGCTATTCGAGTTTGGGCAATTCTTGGCGATATGTGAGAAGGCCCCACATTTAAAACAGCCTTGTGCTGAACCAGCTCCATTATTTGCCCTACTACTTTTGACCAATGGACATTTATTGCGAAGATGGTCAGGCGACCCGCAAGCATAACATTTACGGGGTGTGACTGGTCGGCGAGGTGGAGGCCGAGTATTACTAAACGAAGGAGGGGGTTCTTTTTGCCACACGCAAGGAATCGGCGTACCTAACTCCTTCCGCTGAGACGGCCAACGCTTCAAGTTCAGAGAAAGTTTGCGGGCACGCCGCGAAACACAAGTATGACCTATAAGATGGTGAAATGCCTTCTACAATAGCCTGTACAATCTGATCTTCAGGAAAATGAAGGGCAAACACCCTAGTGTAAAACTTAATGTCCTGTATGAAATCAGCCAAGTTTTCATCCAAGCGCTGTACACGATAATAGTACTTCTGAATAAGGGAGGACCTGGCCCTAGCCGGGATGAAATTAGCTAGCAAATGGGCATGGAAATCCTCAATAGATGATTGCTCGGCAATGGCTCTTACGATTTTATCTGAGAGAATACCAATAGCATACGGATAAATAATTTGCAAAATTTGACATGGAGAAAGAGAAAACACAAGGGCATGATCCTGAAATTCAACTAGAAATCTTAAAAATGAAATTACATCACTGGTGGTATTAACAGAAAACTTAGAAATACCTCTGAGCAACATTGCCAATGGATGAGGCAAGCTGCTAAACCCAGGTGACATAGTAGGTAAAGGTTTCAATGGCAAGGAAGTTAATTCAGAACGGATGTTACTCAATGATGCACGACGTTCAGATTCGTTGTCCAATGGGGCAGGGATAGTTTGAGCAGCAACGGTTATCCTATTAACTTCTCCGTTGGGAGGCGCTTCCTCACTACCTGCATTCACTATGGTGGGTTGATCAGATTTGGGAGGAACTTCCCCAGTCAACAATAGAGTGACCTTACTAGATAATTCGGAAATATTTTCCAGGAGCGTACTAGCTTCCTTCCTCTGAACGTCATTCAGTTTTAGAGACAACAGATCGTTAACCCTATTCGAAAAATGATATAGCCTGCCTTGCACACGCTTAATTTGATTAGGAGACGGATCATTTTCATCAAAAAAACTAACTACAGAAGCTAGCCCAGTAATATTCTCCGTGATCGCGGAAAGAGAGTCGTCGATTTCTTTCTCTCGCAAATTGGGGATGGAAATGGGCAAATCTAGGGACTCTCTAAGCTTGTTAGTGTCTACTGCAACCGTGCCTCCAGATTGCACATTTCTGATAGTTAATTCATAGATCAACTCCTCTTTGCGCAAATAATTAAGATGGAGAACATCGCGAGGGCCTGGCATGATGACAGAACAATTTTGAAAAAGTCAAAAAATTCCAGCAACTGAGAAAATGGTTAGAGTTCGGATCGAAACAATGTGTAGCCGTCAAAAGGGGCTAAATTGAGACCCATTCAACCACGCTCTGCTACCACTTGTTACCGTGTTTTTGTGGTAGTTATGCATGAAAAGAAGGTGCTAGGTGGTGAATAGGTCTCAAGCTACTAAAGTGAAATTAATTTTAAAATTTAACAAGGTTATATTTTCTTTTCAAAATTAGGTAACAACAAATAGAACAGGTACTTAGTAGCCAAAACACGATTGAAAAATACATTTACATAGGTATCCCATTTGGGGCTTCAAAAGTCAGAAACATAATTCTTGAGCAATGAGCCCAACCTTACAATGAACACCATACAACAAAGGGGCCGAAAACCCCCAAACATGCCAGAAACATTTGCTTCCAATTACACCCAAAAGCCTCCTTGAGGCAGAAACACAATTTTCAAGAAAGGGCAACTTCCCCCTAAAATACAAGCCTATCATAGGCCACTCTGAACTCCACTTTTAAGCTGTCCTCAAAGGACATATACACAGGGGTAAAATACCCAACCTACTGAGGTCTGTTAAATGATAAGAAGGTTAATACATGACCTCTAAAATACAATTTGAAAGGAGGCGAACTTGCACTCCTAATACACTTTGCTTAAGACCTACTTGGCACTAGGCCGTTAATACAAGGGCTAATCCCATACTACAGAGGTGACTTAATAGCAATTTACATTACATTACGGAAGAATTGGTTGAGAAAAATAAGTTCACCTCAAGACGATGTGAGTGGGAGCTCGAGAGGGTTAAGCACTCTCTATCCCGATATGTCGTTTTAAAAGAGAATATATGAAAAGAGTAGTTTTTAGGAAAAGGTTACATGGTTGAACGCTTAGAACCCGCCCCGAAAGTTAAACCGCTGAGCTAGCAAAGAAAGAAGTTATTAATCGGCCATTACCTTGTTGTTGACCGCTGCCGAAGAAAGAGGCACTTCCCGCCCCCTGCTATGTACTTAACACACTGAAAGATGGAACAGAAGTGGCGCAGAGACCCAAAAATCAGCAGTTTATATCCTCTCGCGGAAGGTTCTAGGCGTTAGGGGAATGAAAACACCCGCCCACAATAATTTTATTGGCTAGGGTACAGAAACATATCCAAGTTGGGGGAAAATACATCGGATTGGTCGGAAATTACTAAAAGAAATTCGGGATTGGATAAACCTAAAACAAGGGGAAAAAGAGGGGTATACAGCCAACTTAAAGAATAACAAAAGAAAATTTAACAAGAAACAAACATTTGAAATAAAAATTTCTCCAACAAAATAGTTCTTTGACTCCGCACTAGGGTGCACTATTGTTGATCTTCAGTAGTGTCCTCTAGGAGAGAAAGTTCACACTTCTTACTTCAAGCGAAACAAAAACACATAAAAAATGACACAGTTCAAAAACTCAAAATTTTCCACGTGGTGACATCTTCTGAGAAGGTAAAGAATTAACAGCGTAGATAAAGTTCAGACTTCCTCCAGCAGAGGAGTTTCACCTGGCGCAATTTTTAAATTAGCGGCGTGGAGGTGTACCGCCCGGTACATAATGCATTCAGTAAAAGCCCGTAGTTACATACGATTCAATTATGTGCTATACATGCTCAAAAATGGTATTCTCTATATCTCGAAATTTCTATAACTCGTAATAAAATTTATCTCCCAAGGTGATTCGCATAATAGTTTCCTTTATTAGACTGTAAAATGAATGGAAATTTCATTTATAGGTATCTCTGAACACTTTGAGATAACGTTTGTTATGTTTTTTGGCCATAACGTGAAGAGAAAATACAAGAAACCGTCACGACACAACTCCCTGAAATACATTCAACTCATTAAAATTATTATATAAGAATGGTAAAATGGTATTACCGTTAATAAAGTATTATTATTAAACAAAAATGCACTGAAATATGCGAAACTACCACATACAAAACAGATTGGTATGTCTCAAACATTAACATACGACTTTGACATGGGAGAAAGCACAGAACCACTAGAAAAAACAAGTCGCAAACAGTTCCAACGAAATTACGGACAGAAACAATGTTAATGGTGCACGAACCACACAATATGAAACTCGTTCCTTCATCCCGATTAACTGAGTCGCTAGTGCTCGCTAGCCTCTCTTACTTGTAGGACAATTGCCATCCCAAATACCAAGATGTAAAGCACACTTGCTGCTGTAGCGAGCAGGAAATATGATACACGAAGGCGACGGACGATACGCTCGCGAAATAAAGCATCAAATAAAAACGCTTGAAAAATGAAGCTGGGTAAATTACACAAGCACATAAGAATTTATCCTTTATCCCAGGGGAAGAGTGACTGTACTGGAGGTTATATTGGTCAAAAATAGGAAGAATTAAAAATAAATTGGAAAATCGGAAGACTAGTTAAAAAGCGCAAGTTTCTGGGGAAATGAGAAGGGTCAGCTGGTATGCACTATGTTTTGCTTTCACATGCGGGGGTTTTAGGTACGATTTCACAGTCACTTGTGTCAGATGAAGTGTCACTTTCACTTAAATCTCTTCTTCAGTATTATCATAAACGCCATCACTGTCCTCCGAATCACTGTCTGCAACACCTTCAATTAACTCAGCAATAGCACTGCTGGCACTAGACTTTGCTATGCCCGGAGCCATGGCTAGGGGCCTGACTGACACCTGATCAAATATTTGTGCTTTCAGAGGCTATAATTGGGCAATAAATCACGGGACAAGTTCTTTTTTTTTTTTTTTTTTTTGCTACTTGCTTTACGTCGCACCGACACAGATAGGTCTTATGGCGACGATGGGATGGGAAAGGCCTAGGAGTGGGAAGGAAGCGGCCGTGGCCTTAATTAAGGTACAGCCCCAGCATTTGCCTAGTGTGAAAATGGGAAACCACGGAAAACCATTTTCAGGGCTGCCGACAGTGGGGCTCGAACCCACGATCTCCCGGATGCAAGCTCACAGCCGCGCGCCTCTACGCGCACGGCCAACTCGCCCGGTGGACAAGTTCTTAGAAGGAGAGCTACAAATAAGCCTGTTCTATTCATAGAAGTTCGCAAAAGGGAAATCCTTGCAGGGTTGGTCAAAATACAAGCTAGTATATACGACTAAGCAGAGCACGTGAATGTCTTCTCGCTTGAGTTGAAGGCCTGGTCAATGCTTGCGTGAACGTCACATCAAATGAGTCGAGTGGGTTAACTTGGATGCGACGTACCTGAACAATTTAAGGACTCACTTCCTAACTGAACACAGGCGGTTATCAAGACCAGAGGTAGAGTTACACTGTATTACATTATGCTTGTAATGATTTCTCCAGGGGCGAGTTATTTTTTGTCCGCTGAGCTTATTTACTTATTAACAGCAGACGTTTGCCGCCCAAGGCAGTCCTGACAATCTTCATGTCTCCACCCTATTTACAATGAAACCACAGCAGCAGATAACCTTCCAAGGAATGAGTGTTTGAAGAAACAGCTAGCATCTCTCAAACTGATTCTCCATGCGAGTCCTAATGAGTTGGATTTAAAAGATCTGATAAACTCATCAACATCCAATCGTGATGAAACTCACTCGCTATTTGGAGGCTAGCTATTATCAATGGACATCTAATGAATGATGAGTTACAAATACTATTTTCAGAAACTCAGTGAACAGAGAGTCAGATAGCATTACAACACTGCGCAAAATCAAGCATTAAACTTGTTGAAGTGCATAAATATATCATGTTGTACTGAATGAATAACAGGAAAAATATTTTTCTTAGTGGAAATTCGGTTGTTCCCGTCCAAGAAACTTTAAATCATAGCTTACACACATCAACACATATTTCTACACTGAATGTGTAAATATACAAAAATAAAACACTGTCTATTAATATCGAGCACAATATAATTCAAAACTAAGGTTATGTTACAAGGAGATTCCCACCTTCCAATACTTGTACAATTTCTTATAGCTAGTTTATTGTTTACATGACAATCCAGCTTAATCTCTAAGTGTGATAATAAATAGAACATGTTTTGTTCCAATTATGGAACATCTTCAGCTAAATATTTAACTAAATTTGACAGGACAATTAAAATGTATATGGTGATAATGATGAGCTGAAATTTTCATTCATGTTGGGTTAAAATTTCAAACAAGTCAATGTCCAAGTTAATGAATAAAATTGGCATAAGGGGTCTTCTTTTTAGGCTGGAGAAGTATATACTTGTTGAGTCTTGAAGATAAACTTGAGAATATAAAAGATTTTCTAACATATGATTGTCGGGGGAACTCTTGAGAACAACCATAGTTGAAGTTGTATATGAAGTTAGAATGTTGTGATAAGTCTGAAACATGAAGAAATTAAGTAAGACGATAGATATTTTAAAGGAGAAAACCTTGTAAGAATGTATGTTGGTGATGTGTATAAGGATATATGAAATAGTGCTGGCCAGTGAAGGCGGTTCTCCGTTGATTGAATCGGAGATACAATTGAAATGTCCCATCTAGTTACCTCTGGTACTACCGACGAATGGCGGGCATATTTATGGGGAGGTAACGGAGAGTGATGGTAGTAAGAAGGGTTGGAGAGGGGAGGGCATCCGGAGGTCAGTCATACGATTTGTCACTAGCCAATGCTCGGAGACAGGTTTGCGACGTATAGACTAAGTAACTTACAGCTGGGCATGGCAGTAAACAGTAGAACGGATTCGTGCAATCGCTCGTTGTGTTAAAGGTACGTCGGATGTTTTCCAATGCCAAAACGGAAATCAGAGGCGTCTTTGAATGAGATGTCGGTAGAAAACAGGCAAAAAGTTCTTTATGTGGTCGCTTATATGTAACAGGTTGGGGAACATCGAATCTTCTGTATCATTTAAGATGTTTCCATAAAGAAAATATTGAAGCAAATGCTAATAATGATAGTGGTAACACTGTAGTGATGTACTGCGAAGATAACGAGGAAAAGAAAAAGATTGACGAAATGCTACAGAGATTCATTGTAAGTGATATGTTGCCATTTATTCTGGGTTAAGGAAAATACATCGAAAGGTCTAAGTGACGTAGCCCTCTAGTATCTTCCTATTCCAGCCACCTCTGTACCTGCTGAAATAATTTTTTCAACGGTTGGGCAGTTCATAACGGATCGGCGAAATTCACTCGCTCCAGAATCAGCTAATAAGTTAATTTTTCTGAACGGGAACATTTAACCCAACAATGCACATACTTCGTTTGATTTATGCATGTTACCTAGGTCCATGTTAATTTAATTTTTCAAAGTCAGCAGTAATGTAGATATAACATTATTCTTTTTCTCATTCACTGTGATCTGTATGTAAGCTACTTGGCACTGTACTGTGTTACTTTTGTTTATATGATACCAATAACATTGTTAGAACATGGTCCTATCCAATCTACCATGTAGTAAATGTATCAGTAAGCAGTTGAAATTATCACGTGGCAGATTACTTGTAAGTAAATCGGAGCTCCGAATGAGTAAGCGCCAAACATTCGCTCCGGGAAAAAAACGCTCCGTTACCAGCACTAATATGAAATTGTTACCTCATAGTCGGTCGTGTTGTGTTTAACGTCCTCCCTTACACCGTGTCGTCAACTGACTAAGTTCTGTATGTGTGTGTGTGTGGAGCTTGTGGTAGGCAAGGGGAAGCGGAAGGAGAAGTAGGGGAAGCAAGGGGAATGCTGTGTTGGGTGGGCTAACTGAAAGAAGATGTGTTGGGTGTTTTTCGGGATCCTTTTTGATGGATTTTCTAGATAAATCCAATCTGGTAGCCTCTTCTAACAAAACCAAAACAAAACAAATCTCCCTTCTTACTTAATTTCTTCATGTTTCAGACTTATCACAACATTCTAACTTCAGATTCAACTTCAACTACGGTTGTTCTCAAGAGTTTCCCCGACAATCATATGTTAGAAAATCTTTTATATTCTCAAGTTTATCTTCAAGACTCAACAAGTATATACTTCTCCAGCCTAAAAAGAAGACCCCTTACGCCAATTTTATTCATTAACTTGGACATTGACTTGTTGGAAATTTTAACCCAACATGAATGAAATTTTAGCTCATTATCATAATCACCATAAACATGTTAATTGTCCTCTCAATTTTTGTTAAATGTTTTAGCTGAAGATGTTCCATAATTTGAATGAAACATGTTCTATTTATTATCACACTTAGAGATTAAGCTGGATTATGTCATGTAAACAATAAACTAGCTATAAGAAATTGTACAAGTACTGGAAGGTGGGAATCTCCTTGTAACATAACCTTAGTTGTGTTGAGCCAATACGGGGCAAAGTACGAGATTTATAAGCTGCATAATTCAAGGCAAATAATTTTAAAAGGACAGGTTTTCTTGCAAATATAGTGTCTTTTAAAATACCGTACTCCAATGAACATTTCGTTGAATGGTGTGGGGAGAGCTTCGTAATCTCAATCAAACTTCAATGCTCTAGTCCCATACTGAGTGTGTTTGCTCTCTCGCTTGACTGTGACGTATGCTTGGTATGGTAACCTACCCACATTTCACAAAAGAGAGCCCGACCACACTGGGCTACACCCAACAAGCGCCCAGCTGAGCAACTCTGCTTTACGGGATCGGGTATGAAGTGAGATGAATCTTTGTAGCAAGTTTTTACAAAGGAACGGAGCAATTATTACTATGATAATTGCCTCGTGAAGCAACACTGATCATCATCAACCTTCGTACCTGTGTAGACTTAAAATTGGTAACAGTATCCACAAAAACATTCAAACAATTTCGAGTAATTTGACCTGAGCCTTTGAGGGATTGTACGGCACAAACGAAGTCTGTTCCGATATTTTACTAGATTCTCATCTATTGCAATATCTTTTTCCAGCATGCACAAGCATTGAAACTTACTGTTCAGAATGTCAATTGGTGCCTGTATTTTATTCAAGAAGTTGGTTTCGTCTATTTCACAGTTATTTACAAAATACACATAACAACAAATCAACCAGAAATCATTTATATGGTATCACCGACGCAAAACTAGAAAGGAATTTCACTAGTTGATTTTCTTGTACTCTGTACAGTGTAGATGGAGTGCTCAAGGTTAAGTTCAGACAACTATTTGCATCCCTGTTCGTCTCATTGCACATACTTTGCCAGAGTCTTCACTGATAAGGTTTTATCAACATCTGATCAATTTATAAAAACTGAATTCGCCCTAGGAATTCTGGTGAAATAATTTTTTTGTGGAAAATAGGAATATTTCTTGGGACATCACCGCTCGCAATATTTTCATTTTCTTCATCACTCACAGTTTTATCGCTCACATTACTATGATCAGATGAAGTATCCACATTGCTAGAACCACTAGAACAACTTCCAGTAGCATCATAGTCTACTTCTTTTCCATCACAGTTACTACTCAATAAAATATCTTCTACTTCTCGCTCAGTTATAGCTTCATTCACGGCCATTTTCACTGATTGAATTATCTTCAGTATACTTTTTTTTTTTTTTTTTTTTTTTGCGACTGGCTTTACGTCGCACCGACACAGATAGGTCTTATGGCGACGATGGGATAGGGAAGGCCTAGGAGTTGGAAGGAAGCGACCGTGGCCTTAATTAAGGAACAGCCCCAGCATTTGCCTGGCGTGAAAATGGGAAACCACGGAAAACCATCTTCAGGGCTGCCGACAGTGGGATTCGAACCCACTGTCTCCCGGATGCAGGCTAACAGCCGCGTGCCCCTAACTGCACGGCCATATCTTGAGTATAATAATAATAATAATAGTAATGTTATTTGTTTTACGTCCCACTAACTACTCTTTTATGGTTTTCGGAGACGCCGAGGTGCCGGAATTTAGTCCCGCAGGAGTTCTTTTCCGTGCCAGTAAATTTACCGACACGAGGCTGACGTATTTGAGCACCTTCAAATACCACCGGACTGAGCCAGGATCGAACCTGCCAAGTTGGGGTCAGAAGGCCAGCGCCTTAACCGTCTGAGCCACTCAGCCCGGCTATCTTGAGTATAGACGCATTAGATCTTCAAATATAGTGGGTATTCCCCAAGAAAGAAAAGATATTTACAGAACTGTAAGCGATTTGCTTCAAGCATGAAGAAGTCTTCTAGCACTACCTGCTTCCCTATACAGTGCCCTGCATCAGTGTGTCAAATCAATGGCTAGATAAGCAACGAGAAACAGGTTTCTTCATTCTCTCAAAGACTCAATATTGACTTCTTCTTTTTTTACCGATTTTCCCACATCTGTGGGGTCGTGGTGCCAACTGTGTAGCACATGTGGATTTGGCCCTGTTTTACGGCCGGATGCCCTTCCTGACGCCAACCCTGTATGGAGGGATGTAATCAGTATTGCATATTTCTGTGGTGGTTGGTAGAGTAGCGTGTTGTGTGAATGTGAAGAGGAAAGTGTTGGGACAAACACAAACACCCAGCCCCGAGTCAGAAGAATTAATCAGAGGCAATTAAAATCCCCGACCCAGCCGTGAATCGGACCCGGGACCCTCTGAACCAAAGACCTCAACACTGACCATTCAGCCAATGAAAGACTCGATATTGTCTATTTGTTCCATTTTGGCTGTATAATGGTCTCTGTCCTATTATTTGTAAACTGTGTTTTTGACCTATAACTGAGAGGAAAAAGGTGGAGAATAATTCATCAAGTAAAAGAATATCAGTATAATTAAGCTGGAAAAGGAAAAAGTCACATTTCCTTTTTAGTTTCCCTTTTCCAGTTTAACTTTATTGTATAAAATAATACTAATATACACCTTAGGTAAATATACAAAGTTGTAAGGTAAGATTATTTTCTATTTACACCACTAGGTACAATGAAAGGAACATCCCGTTTATTACTCCTAAGGAGAGACGCTAACGTACTGAGGAACGTTTCCGAAGGGTGAATGTCTTGTTCTTGGAGAGTAGTCCATAATGAAAGTGCTCCATCACAATCTCCACGTTGATCTGAAATCCAGAAACACAAATTTCCTAAATCGCATACTTTAAAATACAAAACTGATAAATGCATCCATTTCAGTGGGATTTTTAAAAGAAGAAAGCTTCTTATTTTTTAATATAGGATATATTTACACATATGTTCAAATATATGTTTGAATGCAATATGGCAGTATAAAAAACAGCTGACATACAGTAACATTTTCTTCAGTTTGAATTAAGCCAATGGTTTTATGGAAAAATTTAATGTGTGAATTATAACATCTCCTGTACATAGGTTAATGTAAACTTTTATCATCATAAAGCTGTTTAAATATATAAGTATGAAAATAGCAGACTCACTCAGAACTTTAATCTACCAGCTGTAAGTCTAGTGTGGACAGCCAGGATGGTTATAATGAATTAGTATTATGAAATAAGCTTACAACTATTTTCCATAATAAAGTTTACAATGGCTTCTGCAATGAACATCTATGGTGGAAGAACTCTGTTTTCATATTACATTATCACATCTAAAGTTACTTTAATGTTCATTCATCTGTGTGAACACTGTCATTTTGAGCGCCAAACGTTCTTCACATTTTAAAGGCCAATGTACATAACAGAGAATGTCCATAGAAAGTGCGCACTGTTCACTTTGAGGAAGCTATGCTAGATACAACTGAACAAACTGCTTCAACTAACACATGAGCCATTGTGAGAGAACTAGGTGCTTTTAACAATTCAGCTATTTGGGATATTCTCCATTAAAATAAATACCATCCATTCCACATTCAACATATGAAAGCTACAGGACTTGATGACTATCCTGTTCTTGTACACTTCGCTCAGTGGTTTTTGTAACATACATTAGATGAATGTGATTTTACATCAGTTGTTTTATTTACTGATGGAGTTATGATTACTTGGGAGGGAATACACTTTTCTCACAATAATCACATCCGGTCCATGAGAATCATGCAGTATTACTGAATGTTGTAATCAATATAAATTCTCTGTTAATGTGTAGGTTGAAATTACTTGATGGAACCATACCTACTACCTAATCCATGGATGGTAGAGTGTACAGGATATTTGCAAAAATCCTCCTGGAACCACTACAAGATGTGCCTTTTGTTACAAGACATCAAATGAGGTTTCAGGCAAATGGGGTTCCAGTTTGCCATTCTCTAGAGGTACATCAAAATCTCTATATTACATTCTGGAACAGGTATCGTGATTTTTTTCTCCTTTGGGATCACATGAAGAGCAATGTATGTGTGCCACCCATTAAAATTGAACAAGAGGTGGTAGCGAGGATCGCCATCACAGCAGGTGATGTTTGCACAATGCCAAATATTTTAATACAAATTTATCAGTCACTACTCCTCTGATTAATCCTTTGTACTGAAGTAGGAGGAAGAAATTATGAACATATGCCGTGATTATGCAAGTGATTTTTAAAGAAGTATAATGCCTCAAGTCAAGGATGTGCAGACCTAAGGAAAAAGGATGCTGAACCAAACAAACTTTTTTAATGTCATCTTTTAGGTCCCTTGTTTTCTCTGAATGTTTTTGAGCAAACATTTTCAGAACACCTACAGAAGACCACTGAAACTGGTTGTACAAAAGCAGGAGGAGGAGGTTAGACTTTATGTTTAATGATATTAAAAGCAGAATCTAGCAGTGAGTGATGAACTGTGAATAGCTTTGGGTCATTCATACTGTGGCAGTTGCCACTTGAATTATAATCTAAGAGAAACAGGCAGGAAAGTGAACACTTAGAAAACCTGCTTCCAAAGTTGAAGGAAATGAAGAGAACAAAGCCAACATTTTCCTGTTCTGATAAGCTGCGGGCTCCTGCGAGTTTAGTCCACTTAGCATGGTGGGCTATAGAAACCCTATCCCTTTACGCACTGCACGAATAGAGAAGTGTGAAAGTATTTTGAATCTCCACCTCACAGGCTTGAATTTCAAAACAGGACTTACACGCTGATAGTGATACAAAAATAATTTTTGTTACTCCCCCTATCAGCATTTTTAAACACTTCAGATTCCTAATGTTAATTGTGCAATAAAGACCAAATTTGGAATGTCACATTCCTTACTGCCAACAAATTAATCAGTAATGTTGCACTGTATGATAGATTCAGAAATACAGGGAAGCGCAAAGTGTTCTATCGCATTGCTATTGTTTCCTGGAATGTTTCCCTGACTCTCATACAAAGCACCGTGCAGTCAGTAATTGCAATGGCTCACCTATTTCCACCTGGGGCATTCTACCGAGTAGCTCAAACCCCTTGGCCTACAGTATAGGAAGTGTGACGTGTTGGCAGGGTAGTAGGATAAATTAACACTAGATTGATAGCTTTACACAGGACTACACTTAACTTTAGCTCACACACACACTTACAGAGTTTGCATGCTCTCTCCCTCTTAGTTTCTCACTTGCTCTCACACTACACAGTTTTACATTCACAGTTATGTCACGCAGTCACACGTCATATGGCCACACGTTCTCTCCTTTGCCGCCAGTCCAGACTGTAGAACGCTAATCCGACAATCACGGCATTCAATACACTTCACAGTACTGGCAGGCACTCGCTGACAGAGCTCACGACTGAACTACACCAACCCGCAGGCATGTCACTCCTCTCTTATTTACCTGCGCCAATCTTTCCAGAACAGTCCGGATGCTAGATGTATTCAGGAACCTTGCGAGATGGAAGACTCCAGATTAATCGTCGAGTAATTTCCATAGTCCTCTGCTGGCTACCATGGATGGAAGCGATAGGGGGGTGGTCTAACACTTAAGTCTTGTTCGTGATTGGCGCGGTCAAAGCGCAAGCAGGTGGGCCGATACGGTCACGTCCCCGACTCGTAGCAAGTTGGCATGGAGGATGTTATAACCATTACACTACCCCCTCCTTAAGGCTGCTCGTCCCAAGCTGCTCCACGATACAGTGCCAGGCGATCCAGGTGAACAACCATCATCTTCCTTTGGGGAGGCCGCCGCATCCGGTAGATGATGTTGTTGATCCTGGTGACGAATGTATATGAGCCTTCCCATTGTGGCTGCAATTTCGGTGACTTTCCTTTTGTCCGCACCGAATGGTACAGCCACACTCTGTCACCTTCCTGGAAACTCGCAGAGTTAATACCAATATAAATGGTCCGTTATTGGACATTATAAATTTTCCAGCTAGCTCATTCTTGGTTGCCAGCGTTTCGCCCTCGTGTGCTAGGGTGGGCTCATCAGTTGGTACCTAGCACACCTACCAATATAATGTCCAATAACGGACCATTTATATTGGTATTATAAATTTGCTCATTCAGGACAAATATTTCAGATTCCGTATGGGAATCAACATCTATATCAACTCGCAGAGTTCGCGAGCATGTCGTAGCAGGCTCTTTCATCTGCTCGCTGGATACCCTTAGATGATGTCGGGCATAATCGTGGATGTTGTTGAGCAGACCCACCAACTCCCATACATAGTCCGTCGCTGGTTGCTGCTGGATCGGTGCCGACCTGAACATTAGATTGCATGGCAGGCGGAGCTCCCTTCCGAAGACCATGTTGGCAGGTGTCATGCCCGTGGACGCTCGACAGGCCATCAAGAAGAATGGGACCCTCTCATCCCAATCCCTCTGGTGTGCCGAAACCACCTTCCTGAGGTGCTCCTCAACAGTTTTCATAAAACGCTCCACCATGCCATCTGACTGAGGGTAGAGAGGCGTCATATGGGTCTTCCGCACTCCTAAGCGTTGCAGAACCTCTTGCATCAGCCTGGACTCAATGTTTCTGCCTTGGTCCCTATCAAGTTCTTTCGGAACACCAAATCGGCAGAAGAAGTTCTTGACCAAGACATCGTCCACTGTTGATGCCTATTGGTTCAGGATGGCATAGACCTCTGGCCACTTTGTGAAATAGTCCATGGCCAGGAGTAGGCAATGGTTCCCGGCGTCAGATTCGGGGAATGGTCCAGCGACATCAATGGCGATCCTCTCGAAAGGTGCTCCAATGTTGTACTGCATCATTTGGCCCCTACTCCTGGTACGTGAGCTCCGGCTCGCCACACGGGTGTCACACAGCTGGCATATCCTCTCAACATTGTTCCTCAGGTGCACCCAGTAGTAACGCTGTCGGGCGATCTAGGGTCTTATTCACTTCCAAGTGGCTGGCAGTAGTGCCCACATACAACTCAGGCAGCACCTCTTTTCTCATGCTCCTGGGAATTATCAGCTGTGCAATGTGCTTCTTTCCGTCGGTTGATTCCCAAGCGTGGGTAAGTACCAAATCACTAACCATGAAAGACGACCACTGGGCCCAGTACGCCTTATAGGTTGATCTGCGTTCAGCGATGTCTTTCCATTCCGGCCTCTGCCCCGACTCTACTTCCCATAAGATCAGCCCAATGTCGTCGGCCTTCAACTGCTCCCTCCTGAGGGCGTCTCAATCCCATCCTTCAGCCTGAAGCTTAGGATCCACGTCAATGCGGAGTGGTCGGTGCGCAGACGGAAAGGCTGTTCATACAGATACTCGTGGAAGTGCTCCAAGGTCTTCACAATGTCCAGCAATTCCCGACACGTCACGCAGTAATTTCTCTCAGCTTTTGACAACATCTTGCTGAAATGGGTGATCATCTTCTCCTGGCCGTCTTGCACTTGTGACAGCACCCCACCAGTTCCCACATTGCTGGCGTTGGTGTCGACGATGAACTTCTCTCCAGGCTTGGGGTATTCGAGGATGGGTGCCGCACACAGGCACTCTTTCAGCTTCCAGAAGGCAGCCTCTGCCTCACTTGACCATTGGAAGGGCCTCCTCTCCTGGGTGAACCGGATAAGAGGCTTTAAGATGTCTGCGTAGGCAGCTATAAATCTGCGGTAGTACGTGAAAAGGCCGAGGAAACTCCTCAGTTCTCGCTTGTCCTTCGGCACCGGCCAGTCCCTGACAGCTTCTGACATTCCGGATCCGTGGCTACTTCCTCCGATGACACGATGTGGCACAGGTAGCGCATCTACTTCTGGAACAGCTGGCATTTTCCAGGATTTAACTTTAGGCAAGCTCCACGTGGCCTCTGGAACACTCTCCGCAGTTTCTCAACATGCTCCCTGAACGCACGTCCCACAATAATTATATCGTCCAGATACACAAGGCAGGCGTCGTGAGTTAGCCGTCTCAGTACAGCCTCCATCAGTCGCTCGAAAGTCACCGGCGCATTGCAGGGGCTGAAGGGCATCACGGTGAACTGCTAGAGCCCTTGGCCAGTTCAGAACGCCATCTTCTCTTTGTCTTCCAGAAGGAGTGCCATTTGCCAGTACCCAGACTTCAGGCCCAAAGTTGAAAACCACTGGGCTCCAGATAACGTGTCCAGGGTGTCATCTATCTGAGGTAACGGGAAACAGTCCTTCTTCGTGACGTAATTCAACTTGCGGTAATCGACGCAGAAGCGGAGCTCACCGTTCTTTTCCCTCACCAGGAGCACTGGCAATGACGACGGGCTGTTTTCCTTGATGACTCCCCGCTGCTTAATGTCATCTAGCATCTGGTCGATTTCCGCCTTCTTCGCCAGGGGTACCCTACAAGGTGGCTGTTGGATTGGAGTGGTGTCACCGGTGTTAATGCGATGGTACACTCTATCCATCTCTCCGTAGTTGCCTACGAAAGCACTGAAGATGTCCCGAAACTCACGGATTAGTTCCTCCAGCTCGCTGAGCTGTCTCGCCTCCAAATGTTTCTGGGTGTCGGATATAATCTTCCAGAGCTTATCCGATCCTTCGCCTGCTTCCATGGCCTGTGCATCCTCGTCGTCCACTGGCAGGATGCATGTGACTGGTTCACAAGTCCATACCTGCCAACTTGTAGAAACCAAAAATAGGAAGATATTTTAATTATTGGATTTCATCACCATACCTGCCAACTTTTAGAAATCAAAAATAGGAAGATTTTTTAATTCTTGGATTTCATCACATATATTGCATCATGGTCTAAGTGAAAAAAGGACAGTATAAAAAGCATACATATCAACAGTAATAATGTGAACTGACCACTATTAAAAAAAACATTTAAATGGTTACAAGAAAAAGTACCTAATCACTATCATTTATGACACATACATACGAATAATAATACAGTCGAACCTCGATATCTCTAACCTCCATTACTCGAATTTTCAGTATCTTGAACTAACTTAGATTTTCCGGCTGTTTGTAATATTCTTAACGTGTATTTATTTCTCTTTTCTCAAAATTCAGTAATATGAATCTCTCGATTTCTCGAAGCAAATATTTCCTCCCTTGAAGCAAAAAATACTCTAACTCGAATTTTGTGCAATACGGCATTTGCGGTTTGTGAGGAACAGTTAACAAGTAAAGAAAGGGTTCTAGTAAAGCTGGAAACTAATATGACGGCAACCGAAAAACTCGAACTTCTAGTGATTGGCAAATCGACAAAGCCTCGCCATTTCTCAGGTGTCAATTAATTACCGGTCACGTACGAAAGCAAGCCCAGAAATCGCGGATGACAAGCTCCATTTATGAAACTCGGCTGCGTGTATTGACAAGAAGTTTGAACGTGAAGAGAGGAAAGGTTAACCGCAACAAACAGAAGAGACTAACCCTTTTTTTTTTTTTTTTTTTTCCCAAACGTGTTAACGGAGCTATGTTTCTTGTTTCACTACTGTATGTACTGAGTCCTGTCTTCTAAAAAGTTACTATAATAAGTGTTATAATTAAAGTGATGCCATAAAATAGAGTTTCTTTGTATATTTTTAAGTACCATTAAACATAATGTATTCAGTAAAAGCCTGTAGATACATATGATTGAATTATGTGCTATATATGCTCAAAAATGGTATTCTCTATATCTCAAAATTTAGATAACTCGAAATAAAATGTATCTCCCGAGGTGATTCACATAATAGTTTCCTTTATTAGACAGTAAAATGAATGGAAATTTAATTTTATAGGTATCTCTGAACACTTGGAAATAACATTTATAACATGAAGAGAAAATACCAAAAACTGTCACCAACACAACTCCCTGAAATACAATCAACTCATTAAAATTATTACATAAGAATAAAAAAATGCACTGAAATACGCAAAACTACCACATACAAAACAGATCGTTATGTCTCATACATTATTAACATATGACTTTGACATGGGGAAAAGCACAGAACCGCTAAAAAAAAAAAAAACATTAAACACAGAAACGATGTTAATAGTGCGCGAACCACACAATATGAAACTCATTCTTCGACCCGATTAACTGAGTCGCTAGCGCTCGCTAGCCTCTCTTGCTTGTAGGATGATTGCCGTCCTGAATCCCCAGCCGTAAAGCACACATGCTGCTGTAGCGAGCAGGAAACACGATACATGAAGGCAACGGACGATACTCTTGCAAAATAAAGCATCCTCCCACGATGTCAAATTCAATATTCGTACCAGCACGCAGCCTCTTGCCGGAACGAGTGTCCTGGCCAGGTAGTGTCCTTGATCAACGATCCGGGTTCTATGAGCACACTGTCCCCTTGTATGGGTTCCTCTAATCGTGCCGTAACCATAATCTCGCTGTTGGCTGGTATCACTTCATCACTAGTCAGTGTTAATAGCGCTACTTGAGGTTGCGTCCCTGGGCGTAGGAGTATTACCTCTTGTTTGCCGAGCCACAACACATGTCGTCGCATGTCCACAGTCGCCTTGTGTGCCCGTAGCATGTCTAGGCCCAGGATGACCTCATCTGTAATGGCGGCGACGAAGGCCCAGAATCGTAGGCGGCGTCCCAGCGTCAGTTGAAGTAGCACCTCCTTTGGGACAGGAATTGTGTCTCCTGAGGTCGTTCGCAGCACGTAAGAGCGGTAGGGTTTTCTCTCTGGCTGACTTCAGCGATGTCCGGCCTGGCGATGGTCAGTGCCGCTCCCGTGTCTATCGTGACACGACACGGCCTGTCTTCGAGCCACCCGTCGGTGATCAAGCTGTCATCACTCCGCTCGGTGACCACAATTAGCGTGAAACGAGGGGACGGTAGTGACGGTGCCGACGAGCCTCTCTCCTTGTTGGCCCTTACTTGTTTCCCTGATCAGGGGCCGCCTCCATACGGCAGTTCCTATGCAGTTGACTACGTTCGCTGCAGTTCCACAGGTGACCTCGTTAGTGCGTCGGCGTCCCGGCCGTGGCGCACAGTTCTCTTGTAACGGCCCGGCTCTCCGATGCGTCCTCGCTTCTCATGGCTTATATTCTTAGTGACGGTGCTGCTGTTCCTTTCACTGCCTCCATCCTCAGGGCCTCCCTGAGGTTGTTTTCCCCACTGAGCATCAGCTTTTGATGAATCTCAGCATCACGGAGCCCATCAATGAATGTATAGGCTGTCTCCCGCTGAATGTGGTCCTGATGCAGCCCATCCAGAGCCTTGTGGGCTAGCTGCTCCACATCTTGCGCGAATTCCTGCAGCGTCTCATTAGCGCGCTGGGTCCTCTTCCTCAGCTGGACTCGGTATGTGGCTGCCAGCTGGTGGCCGGCTGTCGAGCGCTCTAACAATATCTAACAATATCCAGAACTTGGCAGGTTCGATCCTGGCTCAGTCCGGTGGTATTTGAAGGTGCTCAAATACGACAGCCCCGTGTCTGTAAATTTACCGGCATGTAAAAGAACTCCTGCAGGACAAAATTCCGGCACCTCGGCGTCTCCGAAGACCGTAAAAGTAGTTAGTGGGACGTAAAGCAAATAACATTATTATTATTATTATTATTATTATTATTATTATTATTATTATTATTATTATTATTATTATTATTATTATTATTATTAACAATATCCTCGTAGGTGGCACCCGGCTGGAGACTGCATAGTACTCCCACTGTTTGGTCCTTGCAGTCCAGTGATTAGGTACACGGGCCTTTCCTCCGATGTCAACCCGTTGTGCCCGCATACAGTCTCGAATTGGGCCCAGAAGATCCTCCAAGATGTGGTCCCGTCGAAGTGCGGGGGTTTTACCTTACCAGCGCTGACCGCTGTTGCGGCTGGTGGTCCTAGCATGAGTCTCCATGGTTGTCACTCTCGTACGCAGGGCACTTACTTCTTCTTTTAGGTCACGAACCCCTGACGCCTCGCTTCCGGGATGGGTCACCTTCGGGTAAGCAATTTGAATTCCAGTCTGGCTAAAATTTCCGTAATGTTCGGTTGCTATTTCGTATAGGAGCCTGACCTAGCCTAACCTAGATTTGTCAAATTAATTATTTATTACGCCTTAGCTTTTCAGCTGGGCTTGCCTGTTTGTTTTCGAGGCATTCCCTTTTCTTGTTTCACTAAATATGTAGATTGTAGTTTAATATATTTACCTTGTGGTTTGCCTCTGGTAGTTCAGTGTCACTTGATGTACGCTAGAGTTTAGGAGAGTACGTTCACTTCACTGTAAATTGTAATTGCTTTTTACGTTGCTTTTAACCTACTAAATTGCATTGTACAACTGGATGTGTAACTAGATGTATAGTTGGTTTGAAGTTTGAAACTTGTAGTGAAGCCATTATCAAAGAACCTCTAAGATATGTGTATCACGGAGCTTATAGTTTGTAAGTTGAAGTTGGTGGATTTTGTTTCGGAATGTATTTGTAAAATTTCATTTGTAAATAATATTTTTCAAATTTATGGATCACGGCGAATTATTTCGGAAACCGCAACCTAAGCCATGTCTATGCCCAAAGTCCTAGCTCCTTCCACCTTCCTGGTCCTACTGATATTTATGTATTTTGTTGTTGTTGGCGGATATCCGCGTAGTCCAGCTATTGTTTCGCTGAGTGTGTAGTGTTTTCTGACATTGTGTAGTTGCTCTTACTTCCCCCCTTTATGTGTTTAGTGCTTTGTTTTGTGTAACCACTGTAGTAAAGGTTACACAAACCATTAGAACTTTTTAAATAATCTAACTGGGATTGATGAGGGGAAAGTCTATCCATCTGAAGATGGCATTGTATGAAAATGTGGAGATGGTCCTCTACATTTCTCTTCTTTTTACTGCTTTCTCTTCCCACATTGACCGTCATTTCGTTCTTCCTGTTACTCTCTATAAATTGATGACAGTTGTTTGTTCCTCTCCAATACTTTAAATTAACAGCGAAAGGGTCATCCTCTTGGTAGATTTTGGCACATGTATGAGCTCTATTAATTAACATCTGAGAGTTCAGTCCCTTAAATAACATTATACTGCAAAAATAAGAATATAAGACTTCATATACTCACTGTATACTTTCATCATGAGGTTATATAAGGCTGAACTATCAAAGTTCTGAATTCCTTTGCTCACATCAGCAAGATTTTCAAGGGTTGATATCTTGCCTTCATCAGCTAGTCTTTTACAACGAGTCATCAGGATTGAAGGTTTTAAATTTACAGATGAGTCCTAAAACAAAAAAGAAAGTTCAAGACGTTAGGTCACTCTGGTTAAAAAATTGCAAATTGTTATTCTGATCAAATTATGTTCCTTTAAACTGAGATGGTGTAATTAAATAATAAGCAAGCATTCTCCACTAATGTATAAAATGAATTAAATGTGTTTTCCTATTGTCCTTACAGATCAATCAGCATGCTGAATCTTTGTGGTTTCCCCAGTATTAGGGCAGCTATCATAAGTGGATTTTCTCTCTCAATGGATCCATCACTTTTCTTCTACAGTGCAATATTTCTGAGTGTATCCTTAAGATTTCCGCAGCCTGCTGGCAGAAGATGAGTGGGGACTTCCCAATGATTCACAGCGATAATCACTCTTCTGTTGCAGGTCTATTTGACACCCATAGACAACCTACATGTCTGGATGTAGGCTGTAGATAAGGAGAGGGTGAAACCCGGTGTCAGCATGTAGCATGTAACACCAAGAAGTCTGCTCATAGCTTTACGTGACCATCCAATGGAAAAATCACTATCAACAGCGTCATGTGCCCTCACTCCATGTGAACACTACAGAGAGGTTTTTTGGAATTAAATCCAGGCACGCAATCTAGTGATTGGAAATTTTATACCAGCACCTCTCCTAACCTGTAAAGATACCCATGGGGTTGGCTCACACAGCTGAAATTTTGATAATTTAAGATTTGTATAGGAATTTCACCAGACAAATTTTCCCATAGGAATAAGGTTCTGTAATTGGTTTCGTGATAGTGTTTACCATGGAAATTTGAATCCACAACTAATGTTTATGTCTGACGAGGCATGGTTCCATCTTTCTGGAAATGTAAATTCTCATAATGAGCAATTGTAGAATACTGAGTACTCGCTCACTGTAAAGGAAGTGCCATTGCATCCCACTAAAAATACGTGTATGGTGGGCAGTATGTACACAGCAGATAACTGGGCCTATACTTTTTAATGAACTGACAAAGGAAGAAAAGAATTATGGATATTTTTAACACGGCAATACCACAGCCTGTTCCACTCTTAATTCTACAGTTTTTCATGTCTGGATAATTAGTACAGGTTTATGGCCAGTTTAGAAAAAATAATCCCCATACTACAGAAGGTGGTGGTGATATTTGTTTTTGAAGGAAGTACAACTAGGTAATCATCCTCGCTGAACAAATTAATTTGAAATGAAAACAAAAAGATATTTATTCCATGGAGGAATTTTGAAATGAAATACAAAATAAAACAAAAAATGTTGTATTAAGCCCATAAAGATCACAAACGAATCAAAATGGAATGTAGATTCCTTGAATAACAAAACACTTGAAATTTACATACCCTTGATTAATCCCCTCTCACACATAAAGTGGATTACGAGATCAGCAGTAGTCGTGTCATTGGCTGGTATGATTTAGAGTGTCTACTGCAGGCCGAGGTTCCGCCTTAGGCCAGACAGATCGGAGCACTCTGCGAGGATGTAAGCCACGGTGAAGTCAGCACCACAAGAATACACTGGGGAGGGTCTCTTCCCTCTTTAGGAGGTAAGAGTGTGTACATCTTCCATGACCTATCCTCAGCTACACAAAAGTGCGGCTTCTCTCCATGAAGGCTGGAGAGAGGAGCTTCAGACAGTAGTTTTCTTAATTGCTCTAAGCTTGTTGTGAGTTTGGATAGCTAGCCACTCCGATTCCCAAGATGTCGAGATGGCTTGATGCAGCTGAGAATAAATATTTCTAAAAGGTCACAGGTCTTGGAGGTAAGAGTACCACTTCCTTTGCAGTTTCATTCGCAAGTTCATTTCCTACAATGAAATGAACAAGTATCTACCACCGGGCGAGATGGTCATGCGGTTAAGGGTGCGTACCTGTGAGCTTGCACCTGGGAGATAGTGGATTCGAATCCCACTGTCGGCAGCCCTGAAGATGGTTTTCCAATTCCACATCAGGAAAATGCTGGAACTGTACCTTACTTAAGGCCATGGCAGCTTCCTTCCCACTCCCAGCAATTTCCTCTCCCATCATCGCCATAAGACCTGTGTCGGTGCGATGTAAAGCAAATTGCAAAAGAAAGGTATCTACCACTGGTAAGACACAATTTTGCAAGCAGAGCTCTGGTTCAGGATGCACAAGCCAACATCGACAGAAGTGTACAATTGAGGTTTTCACTACTGAAAATCGGAAATCGTATTGCAGCACCCATCCATCAACTCTGTTAATTGTTTGCTGTGGCTGTCTCTCAGCAAACGCCATCCTTCCAGATCTGTGATGTAGAGCTAAATCGTCTTCATACAACGATGGAACGACTGCGGGTGCAGCAGCGGCAACTAGGCCGTTGATGGTGATTTTGAAATGAGTGACACTCCAAAACCCTGCAGTACTCCGTTTTCTTGAATGTAATACTGAGGAAATGCATTCCCTACTTTTTCTCAAAAGAGCCGGAGGGACATTTAGTTCTCAATAAACTTTGGCAAATTTCCCCAAAATTCCCACCGGTGCAGTGTATATCACCAGCTTTCTCCAGGTCAAAAAACACAGCGACTAGATGTTCCTTCTGCATAAAGGCCTCTTAATTAATGCTCTCCAGTATGACCCGAAGATCAGTGGCAGACTGATGAGAGCAAAAACCACACTGGTAGTTAGACAAGAGACCTTCCTTTTCCATGACTCACGCAAGTCACCGGTTCACAATCCTTTCAAATACCTTATAAAGGCCATTTGTATGACATGTTTGCCTGTAATTATCCAGAAGTTTTGGATCTTTACCTGGCTTGGGAATTGGTATCACAATTTCCTCACGCCACTGAGATGGAAACACCCACATTCCTTGAGTCATCAGTCACTCAAATGTTTCTTGCTGTGGATCTTTTCTGCAGTGCTTCGTTGCACTCATTGTCCATGTGACATGAATGACAATTGTTAATTAATTAATTTATTATTTTGGATGGAACTTGGAATTCAGTGTCAATATGGTTTATTGTGTTTCAATATTATTTTCCGAACTATATTCTCTTCGTATACTTGCTTACATATTGCATATTAACAGTCACTAATGTTGATATTGGAATCCTATTACCAAAAAAAAAAAAAAAAAAAGGCGGTGAAGTGATTGCGTTTTGGCTAAAATGCTTGTGCACGCACATCGAGAGACGAGAAAGTGATGTGACTAGTTGCAGTCATAGTATTGTTTGCAGCAGGGTCAAGGGCACTCGCTTCTTGTAGCCATGTGCAAAAGTAAAGGGAAGATAGCTTATCTTGTGCCAGTATCAAATTACTTCATGGATTTGTGATGATTCAAATGACTTGAAAACGAAGTGTGATACCAACAATCTTACTATAGTGACCTGAATTTAAACTGTTACGGTAATTATACCATGATCCTTCTACACTTCAAAAGCACGTAAGTAACGCACCACATTATTACAGGCAAAGAAAAGTTTATTTGAATAAAGTTTGTTTCAACCAGCAAGTTGATCAAGTTTTATTCTGCTGCGGAATGTAAAAATTATGAAGTTAATTGGTGTTACCTTGTAATGGCAGTACATAGTTCATTGGTGTCTTCTCCATTTTCAAGATAGCTAAAGGAAAGATAATCTCTTTACATCGGGACCTTTCAACTACCAACTACCTCACTAAAGATCTTGTTATCAAAGAAATTCCAAATCATGAAATTAAATTTTGTGATATTTTAATTTTAACCTTTATCTTAATTGATGTATCTGCAAGTTCAACAATAATGAATGCCTGTATAATATTGAGGTCTACCTACTTGAAATTAGCCTTCTGCATAAAGTCATATTTTGGACTTAAGTTACCTAGATTCCGTATTCTAACATTAATAATTTTTGTGCTTAATTTATTATATTTAATATTCTTGTAACTGCTATGTAGCAGTTTTAGCTGGTATCACCTTCCTTTTCTTTATTATAAATGTATTAATTATTTAATTACTTATGGGTAACCTTCAGGTTATACTGATAGTTATCAAGTTGGGTAAAAATTTTCAAATACTGGGGTCATGATCTTGAAGAATACTTGCTCGGTTCATGAAGTTCATATAAATCTTAATGAGTATTTAACCTGCAATATTTTTTTACTGTACTTTTTTTTTTCTGCTGATGTGTTCTTATTTCACTCTCATGCTTATGTACTTTGTCAACCTGTTATGGTTGATTCATATTTCATTCCTGCATTGTCTTCAATTTTATTCCTGAATTCCTTTCTTGATTAGTACTCACGTATACACACTTTTATCTTTTTTTCGGATCGGTCTACTTTTATTATGTGTATATTTCTGGACATCCTTTTGGTTCGCTACATATTACATTCCATATCACAAATCTTCTAAGATATTCTGTAAGAATTCAACTTTAGCTTTTGTGTATTGTCATACCATTCTTGTCTATTGAAATCTTGGGTTCGATATACGACTCCGAAGCGTTGCGTATGTTCGAACAGTACTTACTCATTCGCCGTAAACTATGTCCGTCTTAATGTATCAGCAGCATTAGTCTGTCTGGAGTTCCTACTCCTCGTGTTGTATCAATGCGGTAGAGGTGGTGGGGAATGCGAAGGGAAGCGGAGGTAGGCGGAGCTTTGCAAGCCGATGTTAATGTGGGAGGGGGTTCGTTTAGAGGGGCAAGTGTAGGCTTAGTATATATATATATATAGGGGACTTATGACTTCTGTATCATCGTTAAGGTTTCGATCTTTTATCATATGTTTTGTCCAGAAAAATATATATATTATCTATTTCATTTAATCAGCATTACGAACCTTCATCTGAAGAAACTTTGATGATGATGACGATGATGATGATGATGCTTGTCGTTTTAAGGGGCCTAACATCTAGGTCATCGGCCCCTGATGGTACGAAATGAAATGACAAAACAAAAGTTTTAAATCATCCACTGACCAACAGAAAAAAAATGACATGAAGAATGAATGAATGGATGGACATGAACCCAAAACAATCAGTGGATCCCACCCAAAAACTACCACAAAGAAACAGCATTACCGACCAAAGGACCACTTCTAAAGTACAATGATGATGATGATGATGCTGCTTGTTTTCTAAAGGGGTCCAAAATCCAGGTCAACGGCCCTTCATAATGGTACATGTCGCTAGTAAAGTAGAACCATGGTATTTGTCATGTTGGAGTACTAATCAAAAGTAGCTAAGACTCACGGTGTTCCACACACGATGGTACTACTCACAAGTATTGTACATCGTACAGGTAACACAGACCTATGGTGTTTCTCACACAATGGCGCCACTCATAGCCAACGCAAACCGATGAGGTTCCTCACCTAGGTGTACTAACCACAGGGACCTGTACTATCCCGTGGCGTTCCTCACATAGTGGGTACTAATCACAGGCAACGCAGACCCACGGTGTCGCTCATATAGTGGTACAACTCACAGGCAACGCCCAGACCCGTGCTGTTGCTCACATGGGTACAACACAAGGGTACTGGAAACCCACAGACCAGCCTCTTTGCTGCTACTAATCACAAACTATTTCGTACCAAATATAGTGGTCCTACTCGTAAGTACAGGCAACCCATGGTGTTCCCCGCGTGATGGTACGAATCAAAAGTAGTTTCATGGTTCTAAGACAATCATCCCTTGGTCGCCCCTTTTAGTCGCCTCTCACGACAGGCAGGGGATACCGTGGGTGTATTTTTCGTCTGCGTCCCCCACCCACAGGGGGGTAGAGAGAGAGAAAAAGAAGAAGAAAGAAGGGAACAGTCACTTCGAAAAATGAAGTAACAGATAAAGAAAGGCAAGGGCCACGAAGGGCGTGAAAATGAAAGACTCCCTAGGCCTTGAATGCTCTAATACTGAAGAAGTAAGTATTAATAACCACCTAATCGATTAGGTGGTTATTAATACTTCTTGATTAAACATCGATACGGTCATGAAATGGACAACTTGTAATGCTCTAATACTGTCGGGGTCAGAAAAGAACAAGAGTTGACCAAGGGAGATCGGACAGGATAGACAAAAGTGAGGAACCTGGCACAAGTAAGTGGAAGCAATGCCAAGACTCAGCTAAGGGTCCCATGGTCGCCAACCCACACTCCCAAGTTGAGGGCCCCTTGGGCCCCTTTTAGTTGCCTCTTACGACAGACAGGGGATACCGTGGGTGTATTCTTCATATGCATCCCCCATCCACAGAAGGTGAAGAAGAAACTTTAATCGACTTTAATGCTATGTATATAGTTAAACATTTTAAATGTTATTTCACTACATTAAGTCATGAATCACTTGAACCTTTAACAGAATGCATTCAAGTAACTAGTCTTAATTTTAATTCCCAAGGGTTACACACATTTTAATGACATTGCGTATGTACAGTACATATATATAACATTCAACTATTATTGTAATCACAGTTCATTACGGATCAATTATCATGAAATTTATATCTTATAATTATGCAGCCAACCGGGCAAAAAGAAAAGCCTCTTTATATTTAGGCTAAAAATCAAAATAGCCAAATTGGGCAAGAATATAGAGTTTATTACACAATGTATTATGTACAATTTGACCCTTAATTTCCTTAAAGATAACTTGAAAAGATATCATCTCTCTTGTCAAATCACTAGGACCCAAAATAAAATGAATAAGAATTGGCTAAGGGAGGAGAAAAACTATGCACACTAAAGAACTCTATACCTAACAACAACCATGTTATTAAAACCAGGAATATCACTAGTACGTCAGATCATTTTCATCCGATTATAAATTTATTCAGAGTACCATTGAATGATGAGAAAAAAACGATTCCAGCCAAAGGTCCAAAACATAACTGGCCTAATCTTAATACACTCAACACTACTACTACTATGATAATAGAATCCGAATTAGCCATCAGTAAATTGCTGATAGAAAAACAGGATGAAGCAAGGTTTGAAATAAAAAGAAAATTGAATGACATTCTCTCTCCAAATAACAATATCACCCCCTTCCCCCAACTATAATAGGAACAAAGATTCTATTATTGAAGAGAAATGAATACGTGCACTTGAAAAGAAGATTATTGATACTAATCTTATTGTCACAAAAGCAGACAAAGGCAACATGACTGTATAATGGGAAAAAACTAATATATAGGTAAAACAAAATAATTTTTTACAGACAGTTCATTTTCCATAGTTAAAAAGGATCCTACTCAGAGAATCCAACGCCTACTTAAGCGAACTCTAAAGAATACCTTATACTTATTAATAGATCAGGAAAAAACAAAATTTATTAGCATGAACCCAGGCCTTCCCACTGCTAAAGCCCTTCCTAAGATACACAAGACCAGCGTCCCCATTCGCCCGATTATCAACTATAGACCAAGCCCTCTCTACAAAGTGTCCTAATTCATCTAAAAAAATTTAAGAAGAAATTATCAGTTTTTATCCAAGAAATCTGTTAAAATACTATAGAATTGATAGATAAACTAAAGTTGACCTGCATACCCCCCAGCGTCAGTGGGTAGGGTCTGACACATCCCACTCTGATGAGTCTAGTATCATACCTAAGACAAAATGCTGGTTAATAGAGCAAACGCCTGAAAAGCCTTACATATGATCTGTTTTTGACAAGCTCTACTGGTGAAAAATATCTAATTCCCTCCATGGGAACTTAGAATTTTCCAATCAAATTGGCACTTGAGAATCAACCGAGAAACTAAAGAGAATGAAAGTTCTTGTGCACTGTCTATAGACAGGCGTAGCAGTGCTGGACCGGCCGCGTCAGCCTGTCTATAGGCGGGCATAGCACATCGGGTTAAAAGTGCCAAAGAAATACTACTACTTCATTCGAAACTTGTGGGAAGAGGGATCCTCTAACTAACAAATCCTGACATGATGGTGCACACCCCCAGAATCTGCTTAGACGAGAATTGAACTAGCTGGGGTATTATCGTACTTGTATTTTCCCATCATGGTAGTTTGAGTGAAGATCACAGTTTGTGGGGTCAGTCCCTACAGGAAATAGAACCAGACAGTTAAGATCTGGAGCACAAATTAACAGCTGCTCCTAACACAGAGATCAGCCATTGCCTCTGAGCCACCCACTATGGGTTCAAACACGGAAGATTCAGTTTGATACCTGCCCCAACTTGGTTCATAAACTTTTTACTTCATCGGTCATGAGTACTGGGCAGTCACCTATGCCATAACAAAGCCTACCTCTCCTCTGCAGATGCTGTTGAGGTCTTCACACGTAACCCTGAGCTAGGACCCATACCAGATGCTACATACCGGGTCAGTGTGCTCTGGGACTCACATGGGCAGGGTCACCACACTCTGAAGTAGAGCTGTCTCAAAGAGGATCTTTACACATTACCCTCTGCCATATACAGTATTTTTAGTAAATATGTAAATTTGCAGGGTTATTTTATTCTGTAGTTGCTAAATGTCCTAATGGTTGTAATGGAACACGCTCTCAATGGGAAAGTGTGCGGTGAGGTTCTGTATATACACATTTTTTCAGAGAATAAACACTTCCCCCATGAGCAGGTTGCCCATGAAGACAAAGTATACTGGATATATTAATTACTACATAGATAATGTCTTACTATTGATAGTGAACTTTGAGGACCACATTCTTCATCAGCAATTCTGGTAGGTTGAATCCTGAGGGTAATCCTTCAAAGAATTTGGGTGTTATTCCTCTTGCACCACACATGAAGCCTACCTCGTTTTGTCATTTGTCACCTGGCTTCCCATGCTACAGCTGAGAGAGCTGGAAGACGGCCAGCAACAGAATGATACAAAGTTTCCTCATAAAATGAGAGTATTGTATCTCACTGACTATCCATGTATAGTTAACATCCTTAATTATCCTACTTTTCACTCAACATTCTTTCACGAAAGCCAATGGAATTCTATTCAACTAAAAAAAAAAAAAAAAAAAAGAGAGAGAGAATGGTGCCAGGAAAGAAAATAAGGAAGAAGTTCTTTTACCATTATCATTTTTTGCAGTTGCTTTGTCTTTCCAGTTTCTGCCAAAGCAACAGCAAAAGCCACGTTTGTACTGGCAGCCCCATGGACACTCTTAGTGGCTGCAAGGACCTCCTTTAATAATCGAGCACCATCACTATCAGCCTTATCTGCGACAGATACTAGCTGACATAAGAGTTCATGTTGAAGTGGGGTCTTGCGATACTCAGATGCACATTGCTTGTATTCCTTCACAGCTCCCACCAGGCTGCCCCTACAACATAGTCAAAAATACATCTGCTCAACAAACAAGGAAACAATCAAGAGGAAGGATTAGCAATACATTTGAATAATAATAATAATAATAATACAGACATACATACATAATCATTATAAACTGTTATGCCTTTCAGCGTTCATTCTGCAAGCCTCTGTAAATTTACTAAACGTCGCCACAATCCTCGATTTGCAACTAGTGTTGTGGCCTCATTTAGTTCTATACCTCTTATTTTTAAGTCGTTAGAAACTGAGTCTATCCTTTAAAGTTAAAAACTTCTTATGAGTCTATCCATCGTCGTCTTGGTCTACCTCTACTTCTCTTACCCTCCATAACAGAGTCCATTATCCTCCTAGGTAACCTATACTCCTCCATTCGCCTCACATGACCCCACCACCGAAGTCGGTTTATGCGTACAGCTTCATCCATAGAGTTCATTCCTAAATTAGCCTTTATCTCCTCATTCCGAGTACCCTCCTGCCATTGTTCCCACCTGTTTGTACGAGCAATCATTCTTGCTACTTTCATGTCTGTTACTTCTAACTTATAAATAAGATACCCTGAGTCCACCCAGCTTTCGCTCCTGTAAAGCAAAGTTGGTCTGAAAACAGACCGATGTAAAGATAGTTTCGTCTGGGAGCTGACTTCCTTCTTACAGAATACTGTTGATCGCAACTGCAAGCTCACTGCATTAGCTTTACTGCACCTTGATTCAATCTCACTTACTATATTACCATCCTGGGAAAACACACAACCTAAATACTTCAAATTATTGACCTGTTCTACCTTTGTATCACCCAGGGGGTGACAGTCTCATAGATCCTACGCTTCCGACGGTCCGCTCAGACTGAGTAACTTTACCCTACGACCACCGTACGCTGCTGTTGTACCTCACGTCACTTCACCGAGCACCACGTGACAAATACGGTAGCTCCTATTGGTAGAAGCATCTCACGATTGCTATTGGTCGATTTTGAGTTGAGAATTCCTGGTCGATGGGGCTGTTTATCACTGTCGTAGTTTGTAATTATGTGTTTTGAACTTGCCAACCCCTTTTTAATTTCAATTTCACTATATGCGAGTATGTTATTAATAACAATAGCATATTTATGTCACG
This sequence comes from Anabrus simplex, assembly GCF_040414725.1. Classification (NCBI taxonomy): domain Eukaryota; kingdom Metazoa; phylum Arthropoda; class Insecta; order Orthoptera; family Tettigoniidae; genus Anabrus; species Anabrus simplex. The sequence continues at coordinate 143,496,045 of NC_090268.1, forward strand.
TTATGGCCTTTCGGCTGAAATAAATTCGTAATTATTGCTTCGATGACCACGTGTGAGACCAGTCTACTTTGTCATCTTTGTTTATTTTCGTTTTCATGCTCCGCGGGTGTTTTTCAGTGAAATTCTTAGGGGAATTTCTTGTTTGAAGAAGTAGAAGATATCTGAGGTAAGAATTCCTTATTATTCTTATTTTATTAACCTCCTAAGGCCGGAATATGAAATGCATATCACACCAATGTAAATGAAATTCCAATAAATATAACACCAACTTTTCGGCCTACTCAATGTTATATTTAGTTTATTGTTTAAAATATTTTTGCGGAATATTTGATTCTATTTTTAAACAGTGTCCTCTTAAAAGAACACCAGGCCACAGGAGGTTATGTAAGTTATTAAGTTGATGATTGATAGCTGTTTCTGTTCCCAGAAATATCTTTTTTTAAAGTACTTTTGCGTGGTGGTTGTTATTAATAACAATAACATGTATATCATACTTATTTATGTCATGTTATGGCCTTTTGGCTGAAATAAATTCTTAATTAATTTATTAAATTCAGTTGATGTAACCTAATATATTATTTCTGATAAGCCACTATCGTTTTGATGGTATTGAATTTAGCAGTAAAAATATAAACCGTTGACAGTGCTCTTAATTATTTTCTTCTATTTCTTTTTATTCCTTAGATCATGAATGGGAAGTGCCAAATTTGTGGGATATACACCAATTGCGAAGAGTTCCGGCAGCAGGGAATCTTATTTTATTTCACCATTTCCCTGTTCCTACACGCGATATTTGCAAAAAGTGGCTGGACATTGTGGGAATCCGAAAGTTGTGGCAGCTTTCTTCAAAGCAGCTGAGGAACCACACTATGTGTTTGAGACATTTTCGCTGCTCCAGCTATCCGGGACCTCTATCATGGATACTGTCTCAAATAGAAGTAAGTAATTATTATCATTATTAATATTATTAATGGTCACAGTACTGTGACCTATCAAATTTTTCTGTTGTTCATTTCACATTGCTCTCTGGAGGTAATTATGGTAAATTCAACAGTGGCAGATGAGGTTGAACCTCGCTTCTCATAATGAAAGTCACTGTAATGCCCGTCATACCTAGTCTTGCCTTACCTAGTAAGTTGAAATTTGTATATCTCTTAAAAAAGGCAGAGTGTAGCTGAAATTCTGAACATTTGAATGTACCTTTTTAAATTTTTGTCCATGTTCCTCTCGGCATGTAGGGATCTACTTTTGGAGTCAGTGAATATCAAATTTGCAATAACAGTAAGGTTTTCTTCATTAATTTCAACCAAACATGAACAGAGCAAAATCAATCCTTTAATATCCCTAAATACAGTCAAGTGCTTAACGAATTTTGGTGGACAACATGCTCAATGTAATTTTATTCCTGTTATTCCTACCTTAAGAACTGTAAGAGGACCATAATAACTATAGATATATTTATAAATGAATGATGATTGCATTCACTGTAGTAGAGGAGAAAAAAAATTAATATCTTAGTCTTTTTTTCCCCCCATATAGATGTGCCTCGACATAAGTCTGGACTCAGATCAAAAATTAGATGTATGGCTTTTCAGGCGTTTGCTCTATTAACCAGCATTTCGTCTTAGGTCTGACACTAGACTCGTCAGAGTGGGACGTGTCAGACCCTACCCTATGGTGAAAAAGATCTAATTTTTGATCTGATTTTTGATATGCTCTATTGGTGGAAAAATATCTAATTCCCTCCATGGGAATTTAGTATTTCCATAAGTCTGGACTGTCAAAAACATATCAGATGTAAGGCTTTTCCGGCGTTTGCTCTATTAACCAGCATTTCGTCTTAGGTCTGACACTAGACTCATCAGAGTGGGATGTGTCAGACCCTACCCACTGATGCTGGGGTGTATGCAGGTGAACTGATCAGAAGCCCTTATAAGAGGCACAGTCTGATAACTGCATATGAGAGATAAATCTCCACAATGGAATTATTGCCCGCCTAGCAATTCCGAATGGAAAATTCTAAATTCCCATGGAGGGAATTAGATCTTTTTCACCATAGAGCATGTCAAAAATGTCAAAAACATATCAGATGTAAGGCTTTTCCGGCGTTTGCTCTATTATGGATCTGATACCCCTATCCTCCCATGTGTTGCGGTGAATAGCCTTACGCTTGAAGAATGTATTCATAACAGCTAAACCCATATCTCCCCTTATCCGAATATCACTTACTCCTAGCACATCCAGATGCATCCTCTTTGCTGACTCAGCCAGTTCTACTTTCTTTCTTCCATAAGCCCCATTAATATTGATAGCTTCCCATCGAATTCCATTTTGTTCGCCAAGTTGTTTCCAAGGAGTCCCTCACCTGTCAAATAGGAATGGGAGTCCCATTACTCCCATAGGTCCGAGGCTTGCTTAAAATGTTCTGAGCTCGGTAAATTCATGAAGCAGGATGCTACCCTACTTGCACATAGTCCAAGTGAGGATCTCTCCTCTAACGGGTTATGGACCACCGGTGAATTGTATAGTCTTAGCCGCCTGAGCACAAGGAGGGCCATGACTCAGAATATGTCCGAGACGCCCACTCCCATTCCATAGCAACTGGTATCCCGACTCTCAGGACCACTAATAACAATAACAACGACGACGATGATGATAATAATAATAATAATAATAATAATAATAATAAAATTCAAAGTCATTTACCACCCAGATATCCGTTTCTCTGCCATTGGTAGCCTAAAACAGGCTATCGAAATAGACATGTAGGCAGTCTAAATAGCATCAAATCAAAATGCTTGCATATGATAGCTGAGGCCAGATGATGATGATGATGATACCAAGGTAGTTAGAGTAAGAGGTAGGGATCACGCGCAGGTCTCCCCACCACGCTTGGCCGTCGATGACGTCAACATGAACCCTCAGCGCCTTGTCTTCTGGATGAGGTAGGCTAATACACTGCTGTAAGCTAGTATTCTGTTTTAGCCACAAGTTAGAGATAAGAGAACATTGATATTTTAACATCACCTAAGAAAATGCATTCCACTTCACTATTACAGTAGGAGTAGAGTAATAATAGATCAAATACAGTGTGAATCCAGCAGCGTTTCTGAAGTATTTCGATCTGTATAAAAGGTTGTAAAATGCTAAGACTGTGATTGCAGTGGAATGGCCATTCCATATGTTCATGTTCTCAACACCTATAATAACAATAACAAGGGGCTCTAATTGTTACAGACTCGAACATTAAAGCTTGATGACTGCAAGAAATATGTCCGTTGTTACAAGCAGTATTGGGAAACTATATACTCTGTCAACAACACAAACAGCAAATGTTAGGAAACTGTCTACAACACAAACAGTACAGTAAAAGTTCTCCTCCAAGTGCCAGGAAATGACAAATTCCACGTTAACATTAGATAGGCCATATTAATGAGCCTGTATATTAACATTCTTAGCACTGGTTTCATATACAACATAATAAATTGCCTCTCATAAAAAAAATAACAGGTATGTTATACACAAAGAATAATGCTGATATTTTAAAAAAAGAATATCAAACACACTTATCCATAGCATCAGTGGAATTTCTTTGCTTTTCTGTATTAACTGAAATCTGGTCTCTTCAATGTCTGGGAGACTACTGGCAAAAATGAGTGCAATTGGACTAGACAAAAGAGTGACTGAATGGGTTGCTATATTTCTAGAAAATAGATCTCAGATAATTAGAGTAGGTGAAGCTTTATCTGACCCTGTAATAATTAAGAGGGGAATTCCTCAAGGCAGTATTATCGGACCTTTATGATTTCTTATATATATAAATGATATGAGTAAAGGAGTGGAATCGGAGGTAAGGCTTTTCGCGGATGATGTTATTCTCTATAGAGTGATAAATAAGTTACAAGATTGTGAGCAACTGCAACGTGATCTCGAAAATATTGTGAGATGGACAGCAGGCAATGGTATGTTGATAAACGGGGTTAAAAGTCAGGTTGTGAGTTTCACAAATAGGAAAAGTCCTCTCAGTTTTAACTGCGTTGATGGGGTGAAAGTTCCTTTTGGGGATCATTGTAAGTATCTAGGTGTTAATATAAGGAAAGATCTTCATTGGGGTAATCACATAAATGGGATTGTAAATAAAGGGTACAGATCTCTGCACATGGTTATGAGGGTGTTTAGGGGTTGTAGTAAGGATGTAAAGGAGAGTGCATATAAGTCTCTGGTAAGACCCCAACTAGAGTATGGTTCCAGTGTATGGGACCCTCACCAGGATTACTTGATTCAAGAACTGGAAAAAATCCAAAGAAAAGCAGTTCGATTTGTTCTGGGTGATTTCCGACAAAAGAGTAGCATTACAAAAATGTTGCAATGTTTGGGTTGGGAAGAATTGAGAGAAAGAAGAAGAGCTGCTCGACTAAGTGGTATGTTCCGAGCTGTCAGCGGAGAGATGGCGTGGAATGGCATTAGTAGACGAATAAGTTTGAGTGGCGTTTATAAAAGTAGGAAAGATCACAATATGAAGATAAAGTTGGAATTCAAGAGGACAAAATGGAGCAAATATTCATTTATAGGAAGGGGAGTTAGGGATTGCAATAAATTACCAAGGGAGATGTTCAATAAATTTCCAATTACTTTGAAATCATTTAGGAAAAGGCTAGGAAAGCAACAGATAGGGAATCCCACCTGGGCGACTGCCCTAAATGCAGATCAGTATTGATTGATTGATTGATTACTTTTGTTTAAAGCGTCCATTCGAATAAAAGAACGGCTTCTCACGAAGCAACTTGCAAGCTCATAAATTTCGGGGAATTTCTTTTTCAGGATATCCGTAAGGTTTGTGATGATGTTAGAACTCTCTTTCAGTTCTTTCCCGTGGTAAAATTGAAACTACCGAGCTCGTTAGCTGTAGTCGCTTAAGTGCGGCCAGTATCCAGTATTCGGGTGATTGGGTTCGAACCCCACTGTCGGCAGCCCTGAAGATGGTTTTCTGTGGTTTCCCATTTTCACACCAAGCAAATGATGGGGCTATACCTTAATTAAGGCCACGGACGCTTCCTTCCCACTCCTAGCCCTTTCCTGTCCCATCGGCGCCGTAAGACCTATCCACAGTCTAATATATCCAGTCGCGAAGCTCTGATGATATTTTTCATCCGATGCAACTTCAGTGCTCCAAGCGGCGAGGTAGAGGCAACTTGCTAGCAGACAACAGGGAACGAATTACCACTACAGTCTAAAATGGCCATAACTTCAGAACCATTCATGCAAATAATGTCCTGACAAAGTTATTGTAATCCTTATGAAATAGTGGAGGAGGTCAAACAAGTTATTTCGATGAGGAGTTCGAGGATAATATCGAAACATTTATTTAATCTTAAGGAGTTATTTTTCTTTACCGCGGACTATAACATAAAATCGCTTCTAGAGGGCAGCCGGTTCGAAATAGGTATATACCATCGCGGACTATTTTTGTAGAGGTTGAACCTGCCAAGTTGGGCTAAGAAGGTCACTTGCTTTCTTGGATTATGCTGCCTGAACCGTCAACAATAGACCCCCAAGTGTAAGCGTACGAATTGTAGAACATAAAAACCTCTACAAAAAAGTCCGCGATAGTATATACCTATTTCGAACCGGCTGCCCTCTAGAAGCTATTTTATATTATAGTCCGCGGTAAAAACATAACTCCTTAAGATTAAATAAATATTTCGATATTATCCTCGAACTCCTCATCGACATAACTTGTTTGACCTCCTCCATTATTTCGTAAGGATTACAATAACCTTGTCAGGACATTATTTGCATGAATGGTTCAGAAGTTATGACCATTTTAGACTGTAGTGGTAATACGTTCCCTGTTGTCTGCTAGCAAGTTGCCTCTACCTCGCCGCTAGAGGTGGTAGTGTCGCTCCAGCTATCAAGTGGATGAACCATCCTCTTATTAGAGCTTCGCGACTGTATATATTAGACAGTGACGAATCTGTGTCGGTGCGACGTAAAGCAACTTGCAAAAACCTCTTTTTGAAATTTAATTTCCACCCCTTGTAGTGTGACCTGTTTTCTCTCCGTAATTACTTTCTATATCGAGGTTCTTCTTCTTTATCCTAAAAGCTATATAGCCAGAGAAGTCTTCAAGCAGCTCCTTGGTTTCACGACTGTCTTCCAGCTGTTTTACTAAATCTTCAAGGGCTTTAACGAACCCTTGCTCATCCTCCGATAAAAAATAGGATGTTGTGGGCTCAACGCTGGCCTTAAACTGGTACAAGATATCCGAGTTTTGATCGAGTTCATCAGTACATATTTGGGCGTAATATTTCATAATCTTCCGGAGAACAGTTGGAATTTCTTATCGCCTCGGAAGCATTGAGGCTAGAAGCAATGATTTCACCTTTCGCGTCACAGCTGTCGGAAGAGGATCGTCATAAAGCCTTTCGAACTCTCGAAGCTGAGAAAGATAGCTTTCGATAATGTCTTGATTACTTCTGTCATCATTTATTTACGTCAGTGGTTTTAGGGAATACATGAAAGTGTATGTTTTGTTCCTTCGCGTGCTGCTATGATTTGTGCAGCCTGCAATGACATGACAAAGCATACTGAAAAGTGTACACTATTACTGCTTTTTACGTTTTATCTCATAAATTAAACACACACGGTTTCTTATACACCACAGATATGTTACTATCGTGTATTATTAGCACCTAGCTTCTGTGTGCACAGCGATTCTTATTCGAACTACCTCTACCTCATTCAGAGCAGATTCAATGCGAGGGTTCAGCGTGACGTCACAGCTCTGATTCGCCACTGCGCACCTCTCTCGTGATCCCTACCTTGTATTCTACGTACCTTGTGATGATACTAACTGACCATGGATACCTATAATACGAAGAGCCTCTCCATTAAAATTAAAATCATGCACTACAATACGGTAATTAAACCAGAATGTCTCTATGCTGCAGAAAGTATGCTCTCAATGAAAACAGGAGAAATAGAAGAGCTAGAGAAAAATTCTAAGAAATATCTACAGCCCATAAAATAATAATGGCATGTGCCCTCCAAACAGTCCTGGTACAGGTCTTTCAAGTTGATGCTGTATGGCTGACCTGCGCGTTTGTGAGGATGGGGCCCTACCTATGATGAATTCTAATGCTGATGACAACACACACCCAGCTCCTGAACCATTGGATTACCCAATGAAGGTTAAAATTTCCGACCCAGCCAGAAATCAAACCCTGGACCCCCTGGGCCAAAGGCCAGCACACTAACCATTTAGGCATGGAGCCAGAGAGGGTCCATTTCAGACCTAAAATGGGGAGTTTGGTCACAGGAAGAATGCTTTTTTTTTTTTTTTGCTACTTCTTTTACGTCGCACCGACACAGATAGGTCTTATGGCGACGATGGGACAGGGAAGGGCTAGGAGTGGGAAGGAAGCGGCCGTGGCCTTAATTAAGGTACAGCCCCAGCATTTGCCTGGTGTGAAAATGGGAAACCACGGAAAACCATTTTCAGGACTGCCGACAGTGGGGTTCGAACCTACTATCTCCCGAATACTGGATACTGGCCGCACTTAAGCGACTGCAGCTATCGAGCTCGGTACAGGAAGAATGAAGACCTCTATAAAAATGTCTGATATGATCAGGGAGAGGAGAGTTATGTTCTTTGGACATATGAGGATGGATAATGCTGGACAAACAAAACAAATTTTTAATCGTGTTTACAAGAGTAAGAATGGTAATCAGTGGATGTAAAGTATAAAGAGAGATATGTCAGAGATGGGAAAAAACAGATGTGCTAACCTTTGAAGTTGGTTATCAGTAATCCCCCTCCCCCACCAATAAAAATGTGTGAGTAAAATCCAAAGCCTACTCTTCTCCTCTCGATAATGACACATCCTTTGCCCTCCTCGACAGTAACGTGTTCTAAAGTATATCATATTACACAATAAAATTTGCACATCACCTGTTACTACTGTGAACACATATTTTGCAGCTTATTTCGCACTCAACAGCTGTTTTTCAGTGTAGGATTTTTTGAAGCATCCTTTCCCACTGCCATGATGTTTTCGTCTTCTGCACCATGAGCGATTCCAGTGTATTTGTGCTTAAGGTAGGCCTGAATTCTGTCTGACTTTTCCTATCAACACTGAAAACTCCTGCTGTGGGAAAGTTACTGTGCGGTACACTTAATACAGTACTGTAAATACATTATCTAACGTTCTATAATGGAGAAGAGTAGATTAGAACTCCTTCATTCTCAATGAATTTCACAACGCTTATGGGTAGCAAAAGTAACAATGATCAAACCGACTCACAAGGATTGAAAAGGGGAAGGTTGAGCAGTATGCTTGAAAGAATTAAACATTTTTCTTCATTCCTTCATTTCGCAGATTTTTTTTTTTTTTTTGTGATGATGTCGCTTTTCCGTTATCATTTTCCCTTTGGCCATAATACTGTAATTGTAAGGAGAAATCCGTAATAATTACAGACAATCCATAATTGTTGGAAGGAAGGAAGGAAGGAAGGAAGGAAGGAAGGAAGGAAGGAAGGAAGGAAGGAAGGAAGGAAGGAAGGAAAGGAAAGGAAAGGAAGGAAGGAAGGAAGGAAGGAAGGAAGGAAGGAAGGAAGGAAGGAAGGAAGGAAGGAAGGAAGGAAGGAAGGAAGGAAGGAAGGAAGGAAGGAAATAAATAAATAAATAAATAAATAAATAAATAAATAAATAAATAAATAAATAAATAAATAAATAAATAAATAAATAAATAAATATCCTGGCATATTCATCTCCCCACACTTCCACAAACTTCAAACTGCCTTCAGCACCTACAAGAAGAAGCATTCAGCCCCAGAAGACACGACTGAAAAGGAGAAGGGGTTTTCCATATTCTTCTTCTTCTTTTCTTTTTCTTCTGCTTCTGCTTCAAATCCAAACCCAATGCTACTCCCAAATAATTATTACATCCGGAGGCTAATATAAAACATCACAGCAGCATAGGTTATCAAACTAGTGTTGGCTACTGAGTGTATGCTTCAAAGCAGTGCATCGATTCATTCAAGTGTCCAAGTGAATTGATTCACAGGAACGGCAAAGCCATGGCACACAAATCAGTTGACTTGCAACAGAGAGTGCTGAGTGGCTCACTCACAGACCAGTGAGACACAACACACACACACAGTTCATTATCGGCACACTGTACATTTACTCATTTGGAACAAATATTTCAGGTTCCCTAGGGGAATCAACATCTTTATCACACAGGATATTGGCGGGGAGCCGAACTTTCACTGCAGCAAGACATACAGAGCCATGGCACATTTAAAGAATTGTACACTAAGACGGGCTCTCGCTCTCAGCTCATTTGAAAATAATACCCATTTTCATCCATTGTACTCTTCTTACAGCGAGGTTTAAATAATAGATGGATTTATTTGCAGTGTTAAAAAGGTAGTCAAAACATAATTCCAAAGTAATTAGCTAGTAAATAGGTAGGCCATTAGCTTCTTCTATTTATTAATTACATTTTTGTTTAAATTATTTGTGTCAGAGGTACCAATATTTACAAGAAAGAGATAATGAATATACCTAGGTATGTACAGAATATGAAAAATATACAAGAACAAATTAATCGTATATAGTTATAAATGAAGCACTTGAAAAAATTTGCATATGAAGTATAACAAATGGAAGAACATACACACAAAAATCAAACAGGAGAAATCAAGTATTACATGAAAATATCTATACTATACATACATTATTTACACAAGTTGTGACCAGTATTTGGGTACATCATTGGCATTGTTTCTAGCCAGAGCCAATTCCAACCCTGTACATGAATCTGGGCATAGACAACAGTGCAAGAGATGCCTAGAAGTCTGTTCCTCTCCACATTCGCACAATGAATCAGTATTATAACTTAGTTGACATTCGACAATTAATTCAACTCAACTCTCTAGCCTACCTTATGACTATAAGTCATGCTCGTGACCACTCAAAATTGTCTGTTTTATATTGGGAACAACCGCTCAGTATTTTCTCAGTTCATATGTCGCATCATTGCACAATACTTCATTAATCCAATCACGAGATCATCGGTGTACGTGGACAGTCAGGAATCAAGAATCTTTATTTGTCATTGACCATATACAATAAAATAAGCTTCGTCGAATGAGAATAGTTTAGTACTTAATATTACTAAGGCTAAACTAACACACAGCTTTTATTAAAACTTAATACTAACTTTATGCATTTCTAAGAATTCAGAGGTATTAACCAGCCCTACACATTGTTCGGACAACTTTTTTCTGTATTCGAAGAAAATTATATACATAAGAAGAACGCCCCCATAATAACAGTCCATAAGTAATGTGTGACTGGAAGAGACCAAAATATGCCATCCTCAGATAGTCACTGCTAACTAAATCCCTCTCAATTTCCATATCAAATAGGCCACTCACGCTATTCTTCTTACAAACATAATCAATGTGCGTTTCCCAGTTCTATTTGGCATCAATATGAAAACCCAAAAGTTTGACTGACTGACTTTCAATATCTTTGGATAATCCTAGTGTGAGAAATTGAGTTTTATTCCGATTGCACAACAGCCTATTGGATGAAAACCAATGCATTGCAGCTGCAAGAGCTTCCTGCGACATCTGATGCAAACCTGAGATGCTCTGGTGTTTTGTAATTAACGCTGTATCGTCCGTATAGGATATAAGAGCATGAGCTGTGATATTTTGTGGTAAATCATTGATTACAAGCAACTAATCTCAAGTTTATTCCATACTGAAGATAACGATAAGTAAGATTCTATTTGAATAACATTTATTGTAGCCACCTATTCAATACAATTCACCGTTTGTCGTGATTGTATTCTAAGTGATTTGTATACACTACATAGGTACATGTTTCGCCCTGTTTTTGGGCATCTTCAGCCTATTGTCAATCTTAAGGTCAAGACCCAGGTCTTGTCTGAGTTAAACATTTGGAACCAATATATACAAATATGACCTTATACTAAGAATCTTCCTAGTTTTTACAAATAAAAAAAAAAGGGGCCTTACTTTAGGTGATGTACAAAATTTATAAAAATGTGCAACTTCAATTAAAAACAAAATTTGTTACATGAATACATTTAAAATTTTCTAATAATTTACAAACTGTGCAAAGCAACAATTGGATCTCTTCATCTTTGGATGAATTGTTTGTTGCTGCCAAACGAATGGCATAGGTGAACAAAAAGAACCTTGGACGAACATACTTTCTACAAACTACCAAACTACCACATTTCAACCAATTTTTCTAAAAAGTTTCCAAATACAGTTTCAATATCGTTTTCTCCCATTTGAGATCCAAATACAAAGCCCCAGTTAATTTGTTTCAGATTTTCAACAAATATGTTGATATAATAATCACCCTGACTTTTTACCCACATCAGAACTCAGGTTCATCATTGTAAATTAAGATATGGTTAAGATATAATAATATAAGCAAGGGGTCATTATCTGCGAAACCCCCACCAACAAGTCTAAGTTCATAGAAATATCTCGAAAAATTTACAATATTATCCAAGCATGCATTATTACGTGTAGGTAGCTTGTTTGTGCAAGTTAAATTTAGAGTTTTTAGTAAATTCAGAAAATTTCTAGTAGTCTGCCCATCTGAATACACCATTTCTATGTTAAAATCCCCACAAACAACAACTTTTGCCTTAAACTTCAAATTTTTTTTCCATTACTAATTAAAAATTCATACTATCCAGAGGGAAACCAAGGAAGAAGATCATTGAAGAGGTAGTTGAGATGATGGGATGCCAAGGTTATGGAGAGATGAAAAGGATCGCAGAGAGAAGAGATCAATGGTTGCAGCGACAAGGCGAAGCCTTTAGATAATGATGATGATGATAATTAAAAATTCTTAATAAATACATAAGCATCGGCATTTGGAGATCTATACAAATTAACAATTATCAAATTCAGATCAACCAGCTTCACATAACTAAATTCTCCCTCTAATTCCACACAATATTGACTTAAATCAATCTTTACAAATTTAAAACACTCTCTAACTAAAATCCCAGCTCACCCATTTTTCTTTTTACTCCTACAAAATACACTGACTGACAGAGCAAATGCAACACCAAGAAGGAGTGGTCAGAACTTTATGCTAATTGCAGGGTAGACTGACGTCACTGAGGTATGCTCATGATGTGAAATGCGCCGCTGTGCTGCGCACGTAGCGAACGATAAATGGGACACGGCGGTGGCGAAGGGCCCACTTCGTACCGTGATTTCTCAGCCGACAGTCATTGTAGAACGTGTTGTCGTGTGCCACAGGACACGTGTATAGCTAAGAATGCCAGGCCGCCGTCAACGGAGGCATTTCCAGCAGACAGACGACTTTACGAGGGGTATGGTGATCGGGCTAAGAAGGGCAGGTTGGTCGCTTCGTCAAATCGCAGCCGATACCCATAGGGATGTGTCCACGGTGCAGCGCCTGTGGCGAAGATGGTTGGCGCAGGGACATGTGGCACGTGCGAGGGGTCCAGGTGCAGCCCGAGTGACGTCAGCACGCGAGGATCGGCGCATCCGCCGCCAAGCGGTGGCAGCCCCGCACGCCACGTCAACCGCCATTCTTCAGCATGTGCAAGACACCCTGGCTGTTCCAATATCGACCAGAACAATTTCCCGTCGATTGGTTGAAGGAGGCCTGCACTCCCGGCGTCCGCTCAGAAGACTACCATTGACTCCACAGCATAGACGTGCACGCCTGGCATGGTGCCGGGCTAGAGCGACTTGGATGAGGGAATGGCGGAACGTCGTGTTCTCCGATGAGTCACGCTTCTGTTCTGTCAGTGATAGTCACCGCAGACGAGTGTGGCGTCGGCGTGGAGAAAGGTCAAATCCGGCAGTAACTGTGGAGCGCCCTACCGCTAGACAATGCGGCATCATGGTTTGGGGCGCTATTGCGTATGATTCCACGTCACCTCTAGTGCGTATTCAAGGCACGTTAAATGCCCACCGCTACGTGCAGCATGTGCTGCGGCCGGTGGCACTCCCGTACCTTCAGGGGCTGCCCAATGCTCTGTTTCAGCAGGATAATGCCCGCCCACACACTGCTCGCATCTCCCAACAGGCTCTACGCGGTGTACAGATGCTTCCGTGGCCAGCGTACTCTCCGGATCTCTCACCAATCGAACACGTGTGGGATCTCATTGGACGCCGTTTGCAAACTTTGCCCCAGCCTCGTACGGACGACCAACTGTGGCAAATGGTTGACAGAGAATGGAGAACCATCCCTCAGGACACCATCCGCACTCTTATTGACTCTGTACCTCGATGTGTTTCTGCGTGCATCGCCGCTCGCGGTGGTCCTACATCCTACTGAGTCGATGCCGTGCGCATTGTGTAACCTGCATATCGGTTTGAAATAAACATCAATTATTCGTCCGTGCCGTCTCTGTTTTTTCCCCAACTTTCATCCCTTTCGAACCACTCCTTCTTGGTGTTGCATTTGCTCTGTCAGTCAGTGTATATATGCAACAGTAAATCCACGGGGCACAAAATATTCTACTTGATTTTCAGAAAGCCAATGCTCAGATACACACATCACGTCAACTTTCTCGATTTGGCAAAAGTGTTCTAACAACTTATTTCTAATGCATTGGATATTCATTTGCAATAAATTGAGATATTTACCCTTGGTATCCTCCTTTTGGATGCCATTTACCTCTCGGCAACTACTTTTTGTGTCACTCATTACTGGCGGAGATTTCTGACCTGATGTTTCATGTACTGGTATTTTATGAATAGGAAAATAACATACCTGCGTTTGGCTACTTACTGAACTATATTTGATAATGTTTTGATTTGGTGACCTATCTGATTCGGTCACAGATGCTAGTTTTGGTTTACATGGCCTATTAAAATTCATAAGATTTTCTACTTAACTGAGCCAGCTTGAAGAACAGCTGGATCTTTTTACTAGTTTTCCTGGTGGGTATTATAACCTAAGAGAGTTGTAATATATAAGTAATAATAATAATAATAACGTAAACGTTTCCACCTTTTCAATACTACAATATATTCACAAAATTACAAATTATACGGTACTAGTTTCGACCCATCTAGGGGTCATCATCAGCCGTATTGGAGCAAAGATCATTTGTGGCGAAATCCTAAGACAATGATATTTTACATTGCTTTAGGAAATCGATGTCTTTGCGTAATTTGGCTATCTTTAATTTTAGGCCTAGATATTGAAAGGCTTTCTGTTTTGCCTGGTAGGCTACATCATTGATGGTTATGAATTTCATGTTTTTGGTCCGTATTGAAATGAGAATAATATATAAGTAATAATAATAATAATAACGTAAACGTTTCCACCTTTTCAATACTACAATATATTCACAAAATTACAAATTATACGGTACTAGTTTCGACCCATCTAGGGGTCATCATCAGCCGTATTGGAGCAAAGATCATTTGTGGCGAAATCCTAAGACAATGATATTTTACATTGCTTTAGGAAATCGATGTCTTTGCGTAATTTGGCTGATGATGACCCCTAGATGGGTCGAAACTAGTACCGTATAATTTGTAATTTTGTGAATATATTGTAGTATTGAAAAGGTGGAAACGTTTACGTTATTATTATTATTATTACTTATATATTATTCTCAGTTCAATACGGACCAAAAACATGAAATTCATAACCATCTAAGAGAGTTGCATTTTTCTAAGTACACATCTTATGATTAATAAAATCAAGAACAATATTAGCAATCTTTCACTTCCCTGAATTGTTTAAATGGAGGCCATGTTTTGTGTAACAGTGTCTCTTGAAACTGCTGCATTCAATAACTTGAGTATAAGGAAAATGTTTGTTTACAAATTTTAACAATATCTGTATTAACTTTATCCACTTCAATGTTCACACAACACGAGTCTCTACTCAAATCATGCCTGTGGGGCACGTTCACTACAAAAATGATAGTGTGAGTCAGCTTCCCTAGTGTATATTTAAGTTGTGACATTAAGTTGTGGGTAAGTGAGCCGACTGATGCAATAACTTAAATAAAAAGATATTGAATCAGAAAACCACAGGGCTACTCTGCATCTCGGACAGCCTATACAAAATATGGTGATTTAAAAAATCCTCTACTGATAGAAAGAGATATATTTTCAAAGATGACCAAGCCAGTTGGCATTGCGGTTAGGGTCGCGTAGCTATGAGCTTGCATTTGGGGGATAGTGGGTTTGAATCCTACCGTCGGCAGCCGTTAAGATGGTTTTCTGTGTTTTCCTATTTTCACACCAGGCAAATGCTGATGTTGTACCTTAATTAAGGCCAGGGCCGATTCCTTTCCACTCCAAGCCCATGATCGCCATAAGGCCTGTCTGTGTCGGTGCGAGTTAAAGCAACTTATTTGATTTATATTTAATATGTAGGCTACTTATTGCAAACACAGGTATTTTTATATCTAATTTGGTATACTGTATTTACTTGCGTATTAGACCCCGTTTGCCCCAATTTTACAGCCAAAAAATGGAAAGGAGGGTTCAACATGCAATAACCTCAAATTTTGCACAGTGAACACATGACTTTTAGGCTATAAAGAGCTATAAATTGTACACAACATTCTACACTGTTCTTTAACAAACTTATGAATGTATTTGAGTTATACTGGCTATTTTTGTTGGAAGGTGGTATTTCTAAATGTAAAAAGTCAATAAATGGTGACACAACTTTTAGGCCTACCATACATACTGTATAAAGAACATTTAATCTGTTTTAGTTACTCATATTATAACATATCATGTCATTCGTTTCATCTCATTAATTCCTCTGATGAGGTCAAAGTCAGGAAGGGCATACAGTTGTAAAAACTTGCTAAGAAGATTCGTCTCACTTCATACTCGACTCCGTAGATAAAAGGTATAAGGGTATCATATTATGCAATATTGACACAAAATAACTCGATGGCCAGTCATTTGTCTCTGTCGGTTGAGCAGTAGGCCTACCACACAGTAAACCTAATCACTGCTTTCATATTGTCTTGCGCCACAAACTTCCCTGCTACCAGCGTGTCATCATTCTAAGTGACATCATCTTCACTGCCATCTCATCAGCCATGCACTGCAATTGAGACCGAGAGGATTCGAGGTCCTGTCTTCTTGAACCTTTTAAAAATGGTTTTGTTTCTGACTATACAGTCCAAACTGTGTGAAGCTATTCCCAAATGGTTTCTGGAGATGGTCTCTGATATTCCCAGCTGGTGTATATGTAGCAGAAGCCACTCCTGAATAAAACCATGTTGTTGAAAGCGTGCCAAACCATCAGCTGATGACTAGCGTATGTTACAAGTTGTATTTCCGAATGTAATACATAGTGATTGGAAGCATTCTTTTGATAACTGCGGCTGTTCAAAGCCAGACCCTTATTTTTAAATACCACCATATATCATGCTTGTTCTCTACATTTATCACATCAGGATTTACCTAAACAGCTATAAAAGAGATAAGAGAGACCGCATTGTTTAGGTTAGAGGCAAAAGACCAAAGGGAAGAGCATGACTGAGATGGATAGATGCGGTAAGAGAGGATATGAGCAGAATGGGACTAACCGAAGAAGAATACATGGATCGAAAAAGGTGGAGGAGACTAATTGGCTAGGCCAAAAACAGAGTACGGTTTGTGTGACCAACCTAGTAAGTTAAGTATGGTATCGCTCGGATAGTGCCAAAAGTTCCATAAGGGAAAGAAAAATAAATAACAGGAAAGTTTGCCGCATTTATGGATATCTACAGGTGTGGCGGTAATGCGTTTCATTATCATAATGTTTAATTTTGTATGTTCGTTGTCTCCCATATTTTATTAATGCATACCCTAGTATGTTTTGTTTGGCGTCTCCGAAAATTGTTGAAGGTAAGTGGGGACATAAAAAATAAATATTATTATTTGTTAGGTATGTTGGCGAGAAAAACAATTGTGATTGGATTGTTTTTAACACATTTTAAAGCGACTTCTCTCCCAAAAAACCCTATATTGGCCCGAGTTACGAGATATTAAAAGATCACTTTGTTAATAATCTCGCCTGCCTCGTATTAATAGATCTAGCAACAATCGTGAATATTTCTTAACTTAAGTAAACTCGTTTCCTCATCCCAAGGGGGTGCAGCTCAATTTTTAGACAGGTCCCCAGTGGAAGGAAGTTGAATGTACCATTTTTACCACAAATCAACCTTCCTGCCATTCGTAAATCTCTGGCAATACGGTACTGGGAATCAAACTCAGGCTCCCGAGAATGGCAGCTAATCGTGCTAACCATTACGCTGGCGGAAATTCTTAACTACAAAACACAGACATATAAATGACTGCTGCAAGCTTGCAATGTGCGGGTTGGACACAAAACTATTCACCTATTTGAGCGACGTCATCAGAGCTGTAGTAGGGCTAGGCTACGGGGGTGGACATTTCCTAACTACAAAACACAGATGTACCGCATGACTTCGACGTGTGTTTTCATTGAGTAGGTCGTACGGACGAAACTATTCACAAATTTGTGTGATGTCATCAGAGCTGCATAAGGCTTGTACCCGCTTTGAAGCGGAATCGTTGTTCTTCTCTGACGAATTATGTTTGGGGGGTTTTGCATGCGAGATTTATTCTTTTAATTTTCCTTGTCTCGAAAAGCCAACGGGGTCTAATACGCGAGGGGGTCTAATACATGAGTAAATATGGTACATGATAGAGTTGTGACTTTCAGAGAACTGAGGGAAAACCATTAGTTAGTGTATAAAATTTGAGTTATGTCACTTCTTCTTCTTCTTAACTAGGTATATTTTATACTGTAATATAACGAGCATGTATAGTACCACACAAGTGCCTATTCTTTCCTGCTTTTCCTGTTTTAACTTTTGTATTGTGTAGGTACTTACCATGAATACATTGAAATTTCCATGTTCTTTGAAATCATTTAAGAAGAAAAGACTAGGCAAACAACTGACAGGGAATCTCCCACCTGGGTGACTGCTCTAAATGCAGATCACTGATGATTGTGCGTACAGATATTTTTTCATCTACTTCTATATACTTATTTAATTGAGTTGTCACTGTGGGGGAAAGGCTCTGCAACATCAAAATTTGATGCGAAGAGATGGCTGCCAGGAGAAACCTGAATCTGAAAGCTAAATGATGCATAGAAAAGCAGTTCACGGAATGAAGAGCAGATGGCAGCAGCAAGCTCTGAATGTTGTTGCTGCTGTATTATCAGTAGAACCTACACAGATGCACTCTAATGTGCAGTGAATCGGATCAAATGAATCGATTCAGTAAAATGAATTGAATATCCCATCACTATATCAAACAGATCTTACACACATGAAATACATGAGGCTGATTAAGGTCTCAAGCCCTATTCGATAAAACAATAACACTGAAAAATATTCATCACAAAACCTTTAGTAATTTCAAGTAGGCCAAGCATAGAGTTGTAAGCACAGAGGGGAAAAGTACGTGCTCTGAATGGTTTAACTTCGAAACTGACAACTCCAAGCAAAGTGATGGATCTTTACGAAAATATATTGTAAACAAATGTACAAAAATTGAATACATACTGGGGTGTATTTACTTAGAATATCTGACTCTATAATAAGAAAAAATACTTATCTATATAAAACAATCTTTGCCTGAATATTTTAAATATTAACCTGATACTTTGTTTTTAAACCAAACAAGACACATAATAGCCAATTTCAGGCTCAGTTATTTTTGTTTGTCTGTAACAGCATTACAGGAAACTTGACAGAAGGATTTTCATGAAACTTTGTATTGAAGTTTAGGAAAAAGGCAAGTGGGATCTTTCTTATCTATAAAGTTGTTCAAAAAACATCAGCAGGCTTAAGAGGGGCTCTAAAACATAAAACTCTTACAGCTAGGAAAATTGCTCATGACAAAATTTAATTTATTTAGAATATTGCTTGCAGACTTTTTGTCCGTTTTTTCCAATATAGTAAGAAGTACAGGAAATATCAGTGGCGGGCAACTGGAAGTTCAAGTACAAGAACCAATACCTAACTCAACAGAGAGTTGCTATGGAGATCATACCAGCAATGTTTTACTATGTACTTTTTTAAATATTAACTTGACACTTGGTTTTTATACCAGACGGAAGAGATCAAATGTAAAAGAGAATTAAACTGCACAGGACCAGAGAGATCCTGGAAATGATTATGTTACAACAAGCCACAGATGAGGAGAGGTGGTCTACATTTGTGCCTCAAAATCTCAACAACATGAAGGGTCAGCTGAAATGTAATCATGCACATGCTAGGTGATTTCTGTCAATGAAGGGTACAACAGCTAGTTAAGGATAAAAGAGAACGAGGAAATAACTACTCGCTACTAATGGCTGGTAAACTAAAAAGATTATGGCCTACAAAGGGAACACACCACTAATTTCAAAGCCACTCAAACCCCTCTATTGACGTTTCACTGTCACTGTATCAGCTCCAAAAGAGCCATAAAATTTGTACTCAACAATACACCTACATACCCCCCTCAAACACTTAACAACTAACTTTCTTGCTGCCTTTGTTGGAGGCTTGTTGTGAATAACAGGTTGGCAAGGTGTTTTGTTCATTATTATTATTATTATTATTATTATACAATTCCTGGACTTCAACATGTACACACAGATGGGTATGAAATGTTAAGTTGTCCAACATGCAGCACAATTATTCTTAATAATTATGTTATTGGTTTATGTCTCACAAACTACTTTCCTGGTGGTTTTCAGACATAATTTTCTCCCGCAGGAGTTCTTTTACATGCCAGTAAATATACCGACATGAGGCTGATGAATCTGAGCGCTTTCAAGTGCCACCAGACTGAGACAATGATTCTTACCTGGGTATTGACATTCTACCTACTAGAGGATCATTTGCCTAATCTTTTCCCAGAGTATGATAATACAGTAGTGAGCCACGTTTCAGCAAGTCACACACAGATCCCATGAGATCTCTGAAGTTAAGCAAAGTTGATGTGCACATTACTTGGATGGGTAATTCACAAGTTGTTACCTACAGGAGGAGCAGAGAGGAACTCACCACTCTACCATAAGTAAACGACGACTCAAAATACCTGTCAGTGGCACCGGGTTCAGTTACGGGCAAGGAGTAGATTGCCAACAATCAGGTTTGGATAAGGTACTGGATGGTTATAAGAAGTAAAAACTTCTAGTTGGCAGCCCTATACAGAGTATATTTTGAGTGGTAATAATGGGACAGAGAAATAGCACTAAAAATAACAGATTCACTCACTGGATGAGATGTGCTCTGACAACTGGTCCCAAGAGAATATTGGAGATGCTACAATATCCAAGGGTTACGAGGAGTCCCAGCATATGTTTCACCTTCTGCGGCTCGCCTTTTTCAGCTACAGCTTGCAGTAGCCTCCAACAGTTACGAACAACAGTGGGTCCACCTTTTACACCTTTAAACCCAGCTTGCTTCTCCAAAATAGCAATAGCACCTATGAGCACAAAGAATCAATCAGAGTATTAAATGTATGTAGCTGAAAATAAGAGCTCCAGAAGATTAATGCTCAATTGCAGACAAGCCAATCAAAATTTGACCAAAGTTTGATTGGCAATCAGTGTTTGATCAACGATCTATCTTCCATCAAATTTGACCAGCAAGTTAATGCTGATTCTCCAATCAACACCTGCACTCTTTAAACTCAAGGGTGCTATTCTTTTATTAAATACATCTGATTAAACATTTCAATTATAATAAATTGACGTTCACGTAGAAAGGGCAATTATAATCATGTAATATTTTGTTTTCCATAGTCATTAGTCTCACTTATAACCTCAATCTTCTACTGGCTTTGAATAAAGGACAAGTTGATTTCTATAAAAAAGTATTACTCCAAATCTTGAAATAAATAGTAATCTCTGGCATATTAATATTCAAACTTTAGAATTAATAAGCCAATATGACAAAACTTGAACCTGTCTGCAGCATGTTTGTTTGCTCTTTTGTAATTTTTGTCCCGTACTCCGATCTTGTTATTCTTCTGATGAAGAAATCTTCCAAGAGTATGAAGAAATTATATTACGAAGAATTTTTCAAGATGGACATGAACTGTTTTTTATGTGTAATGAAAGAGAGTTTCACAAAAAAATTTAGGTTAAGTAAGAACTCATGATTTTTTAAATTTTGTTGTCAATTATTTGCAACTGGCTTCAATGAAGTAGTAAGCAATTTCCTTCCATGTTGCCTCTTTCTGTCTTGCCCACACAGCACCCGGTTTTTTTTTTTGCTACCTGCTTTACATCGCATCAACACAGATAGGTCTTATGGCGACGATTGGATAGGAAAGGCTAAGGAGTGGGAAGGAAGCGGTCATGGCCTTAATTAAGGTACAGCCCCAGCATTTGCCAGGTGTGAAAATGGGAAACCACGAAAAACCATCTTCAGGGCTGCCGACAGTGGGATTCAAACCCACTATCTCCTGGATGCAAGCTCACAGCTGCGCGCCCCTAACCGTGTTTTTTATTTTTTATTTTCAATAATATGAATGTGTCCCTCTGCTATATTAAGAGGGATCTAGTGTTCAATGAAAAATTCAACCCTCTCGGTTTCTTGGTGGGTATAGCACTCATTTTGTCGAAAACTAAATCAAAACAAAGCCCCAAAACTGCAATTATTCAGCTGTCACATAACATGATCGCTTATTTCCTGATTCAATGCCACTCTGATGTCTTTGCTCGACACCAACCTTAAGGAATCAGCATGGCAGTGGTCACATATTGCACTGTTGCCAAATTAATTTCCTTTAGAGATTTTCAGTCAATAAATTGGAGCAAGTTGATCAGAAGTTAGGTTTTCTGCAACACAATCAGAAATCGAAGTTGATGGGCAATCAGAGTTTGATTTGATGGCTCTTTCTGCAATAGGGCATAAGAGTACATAAAACATCATGGTAGCGAGGGTGAATGGGTCCAGGGAATATCAATAATATAGGCTTTCTACATGTCCATAATGTCACTGTTTGATAACCTGCACCTGTAGATCAGTGGTAGAGTGTCCCACACATGATTGCAAGTTTATGGGTTCGATCCCAACTGAGCAGGTAGTTTATTTTTGAAGGGTGGTCAAAAATTTTAGCACTCTATGTCATTGTTGGCCTGTTAAGGATTTCTGGTAGTGTATTCAGTGTCACTCAACCAACTTAAATTAACTCAGTCACAGAAACCACTGGCAGAAATCTGCTGTTTAATATTGAAACTGGTAATCAGACCGCCTAGATGGCACCACTTTGGGGAAGTCCAAGTCCGGGTAGCTGAGGCCATATGATTATCTTTTTTGTTTAATGCACTGTAAATATTACATACCGTATTTTCTTGAGTAATTTATGCAGATGTGTAATTCACGTACTCCACTTGAATCTGGTTAAAAGAAATGCTTGCACATTTTATACACCCGTTTAAAAAAAAAAAATTACATGGTGCTTTACGTCACGACACAGATCGTTCTTATGGTGACGATGGGACAGGAAAGGTCTAGGAGTGGGAAGGAAGCGGCCGGGACCTTAACTAGGGTACAGTGCCTTATTGTCCAATGTAAAAATGGGAAACCGTGGAAAACCATCTTCAGGGATGCTAACAGTTGGGTTTGAACCACTATCTCCTGAATGCCAGCTGACAACTACGTGACCCAAACTGCACAGCCACTCCTTTAGTTTCTTGTAAGTAGAACGAGAACTCACGAATTGCCTAATGTCAATATGCAACAATGGATTTGCCATTCCTCACAAAATGGTATAAAGGATATGAATTAGCAGCAACATATGGTATCAGCTTGATGGAATCTGAGGTAAGCCATGGCTTGGTCAATTTTGTTTTTATGAGGACAATGCCTTTCTCTATGACAGAAAATGTTATGCCAACAAATGCCAAGTGATTATAACAAACAAGTGCTGATTTTCATGAGTTTTCCAAATTGGCAATGTAGATCAGACACCATTCAGTTTCAATGTGCTTTAGAGTTGAACAATTGATGAGAAAAGAAAATCGAGCATTACTGTACAGTCAATCAGAAATGAGAAACAGAGAGGTACAGTTACGTTTGTTGATGGTAAAAATTGCTGCCATACGTTTTTTAAGAGAAAAACAGTGAATTTTTTTCAAGGGATCCATTTTTGCATCCCAGAAGAAAGGCTGGATTCGTATAAGATGGGATCTGAACGGTCTGAGGAAATCGATTAAGGTCATTCCTTCGATGGCCAGCTCTCCTCCTGGTTGGATTTAGTAGCCACCTAACAGACGACATGATGAAATTACTGCAGCAAGAAAACTGATCTGGCTGTGATTCTTGGTGGCCTGACATCAGTACTTCAACCCTTGGATGTTTCTATAAACAAACCTATCAAAGACTATGTGTAGAAACTCTGTCAGAGTTGGGTAGTGCAAAATGTGCACAAGGGCTCAAAGCCCTAAATATTAAGCCCCTTTAAGCAACAACAAACAACTAATGTGCACAAACTTACTTTGACTGGCAAGATTTGGAAACCATCTGTTGAATTACTTTGATAGTGAATACTGCATGCTTGGGGTATGGTTTCTCTGAATGATTGAGAACAGCTTTAAGAAAACAGGAATCTTCAGTGCGTTACATGGCAGCGGCGGATGTAACAGCAGCAGCAGCAGCAGCGATGATGAACAGCAGTTAAACAAGTTTTTTTTTTTTTTTTTTTTTTTTTTTTTTTTTTTTTTTTTTTTTTTGCCATTTCATAATATATGATCAGTTTCTTGATTAATTTGATTTTATTTTGCTTCAGGTGCTGTTATTAGCTTGTAACGGAAGCCTTCCAGTATCTGTATATTCAGCCTTGTGCTTGAATCCATACACTGCATTTAACCTCCCAAGCAATAACAACCGATAATAATGGACACAATACTCTTATTATCATGTGGTGTGGGATTTATTGTAGCCAATATCATAGATAGCTTATTTCAAAAGCAGGAAAAATAAGTACATTTTATTTGTATCTTTTATTTGTTTTCATGTTATTTTATTTTTTATTATTCAATATTCACTTTTGCATCTAGGTTATGACAAGAAACTATAACTGACTCATTCTTCTCTTAAATGGGGATTACTACTGGTCCAGTTCCAATCTTTTTTTTTTTCCCTGTTCCTTTATAGTTTAACTCTGAGTTGCATATACAGTTCAACAGAGTTAACAATAATAAATATTTAGGCTAGGCATTATCCAGGAATAGTTATGTAAAGAATGCACCAGAAGGAACGAAGAAAGCTTTTTAAAAATCGTGCTGTCAGTGGCACTGTATGAAAAAGAAATCTGAGAGGAGTTAGGAAGGTTCAAGCACTGAAGAACGTGAATATTTAAAATAGAAAATTCTTATTTTCAATAACATTTACGTATAACAACAAAATGCATTTACAGAACAACATTGGGCTGCCTTTTTTGTCTGTGAAAATGAGAATCCACAACCTGTTTCCAGTCCTTCACACAGGTTAGGAATGGAATGAATCCAGCCCCCATCTAGTGGCGAGGATAGGAATTGTGCCGGCTGCCGAAACCTGTTGCATTCCTCTGGGGCAATGATTAATGACTGACAGATGAAATGAAATGATACTGGAGAGTGTTGCTGGAATTAAAGTCCAAATGCCACGCTATTAATGCACATGAGTAGAAACACCCTATCATATCACCAAGGTCCCTGCAAGGAGTACAACACTGCCACAGGTTTGAAGTGTCACAAATAGAAAACAGTGCTACTCTTACCAATGCTAATCTGCCAGTGTCAATGTACAAACAGTCTCACGTGAGGCTATAATCTTGTACGTAGTAGCCCAATTTTGCGTTCTGTGCGTGCCTTGTGTTGTGTTCTCTTGTCGGTTTAATCCTACTGCAACTGATACGTCTAGCTATATGAGATTCCAGACATACATAATAATAACACTAGTTGGGTTCTCTCTCTCTCTCTCTCTCTCTCTCTCTTTCAGGATGCACATACTTTCTAGTGCCTTTTGATATACTGTATTTGAAATTATAAAAATAAGTCCATTAGTTCTAATTCTGAAAAAACTACAGAAAACTGTGTAGTGATCTATTCACGACCATGGACCATTACAACAAAGAACTGTAGATCTACTGTACTCCTCTACAAGTGCTAAATTAACTGTGGAGGTCTGGAGTAGGATCCTCCACGGCACAGGTACTGGTATTACACCAACAGTGCCTTGGCATGGTGTCAGGGAGCACTGGCACTGTATACACAAAGGCACCAGGTTTTGGTTCACTATCCTCAAGTGAGGCAAGAACAACAGAAATAACTTCACCTCTCATGTGTCAAACAGTCAGTAGTAGTCCTTGGTGGATGACCTGCAAACAAGTCACAGGTTTTGGACTGAATGTTTCACTAAGGTAAAATTAATTTAGGTCTTTTCTATTTATGGAGTTCAATATATAACGCAGACGTGCAAATTAAAAACCAGAGAAATTTGGCAGCGAATCGCGACGTATTACAATACATCACTGATGGCTAGGGCTCGGATGTTTAGGTAAAGTCATATTTTTCTTTGTCTCTATTTTATTTACCTGATTGGATTTTGGTGCAAATCAGGTGATTATCGTCACAATTAATTTATTTGTCATGTAAATGACTATTTTTAGTCATAAGGTCATATTTTGAGCTATTTTCGTAGGAACGTCATATTTGGGTCCTATTTTGGCGGTTTGGCTGTAGCTGTGAAAAATCATCGTCAACTTTCCAAATGAGAACTAGTATTCACAAAACTGCTTTTCCATATCACATATGTAGGTAATACACATGGAATACTCTGCCACTTGTATCAAGATTGCACAGGAATTGTTTTCCTACAGTTTGTCAGAATATCTGGTATATATCAAGTCGAACTTTGGAATTATCATCATCATCATCATCATCATTTCCCTTTATCCAGCTGTAGCCGGGTAGGGGCAAATATGGTTCCTCTCCACTTTCTTCGGTCTTTCCACCACTCCTCCTCCAACACTGTGTCCCAGTCCAGGTTTCTTTCTATAATGCTGCGTTGGATGGTATCCTTCCATCTCAATCGTGGTCGTCCACGGCCTCTCCTTCCTTGGATTTGCATTTCCATCACCTTTTTTGGCATTCTTTCGTCGCTCATTCGCTTTATGTGCCCAAACCATCTTAGTCGGCTCTTCTCTATTCTATCATTCATTTTTTCCACTCCAATTTCTTCCCGGATTTTCTCATTCCTTATTTTGTCTCGTCTACTCTTCTGTATCATACTCCTCAAGAATTTCATTTTGGCTGCCTGTATTCGACTCTCATCCTTCTTTGTCATTGTCCAAGTTTCTGCTCCGTAAGTTGTTATGGGTACGTAATACATCTTGTACATAGTATCCTTTGCTTCCATTGGTACATCTTTGTCCCATAACATGTTTCTTACACTATGATAGAAATAACTTCCAGCTTGAATCATTTTACTAATCTCAGCATCCAGTCGAGCATTCTCCATTAATTCACTCCCCCAGGTATTTAAACGTTTCCACTACTTCCAGGGGCTTGTCTGCAAGTCTAATCTGACCTTTCCCTTCTTTCTTCCCTCTAGTCATAACAAGAGTTTTACTCTTTTCTACACTTATTTTCAATCCACATTCTTCGATCTTCCCATTCACCACATTCAACTGTTCTTGAACCTTCCTGTCGTCTGCTCCCCAAATCACAATATCATCTGCAAATAACATCATGTTCATTTCTCTTCCTCCATATGCTGCTTTCGCTGTTCTCATGATGTCATCCATTACTATTGTAAGCAGGATTGGTGATAGAACACTTCCCTGTCTCAGCCCACTAGTAATTTTGAACCAACTTGTCCTGCCAACTTGTGTTTGCACGCAACTACAACATTCCTTATACAATGCCATGATCATTTTTATTAATCCCTGTCCAATTCCTTTTTGCACCAGACTGTCCCAAACTTTCGTCCTAGGGACACTGTCATATGCCTTTTCAATATCAATTAATGTCATCACCATATCATTCCCGTACTCCCAATGCTTTTCCATTAGTTGTCTCATAATGAGGTCTTTTCTATTTATGGAGTTCAATATATAACGCAGACATGCAAATTAAAAACCGGAGAAATCTGGCAGGGACCCTCTTCGGAGGCAGCCCTACCCAGGGAGTGGCGCCCCTGCCTATGTGAGTCTCAGAGCACACTGACCCGGTGTGTAACATATGGTATGGGTCCCAGCTCAGGGTTACGAGTGAAGACCTCAACGGCATCTACGGTGGAGAAGGTGGACTTCAGTACGGCGGAGATGGCGGAAGGGGCATACCCGTAGCGTCTGTACTCCAGAGGAGCGGCTACGAAAGGTGTCTGTCTCCATGTTAGGGGCGACCTAATTTTGAACCTGGCAGTAGGTATAAAATGCCTTTGGGTGTGGCGAGCTCATCGTAACAATAGCCTATATGGACAAAGCAGATATGGTTTGGAATTATATCAAGTGCAATTACTCGTTTAGAAGCTGCTAGCTTAGAAATTCATGCAAGTATTGAAAATGCGTGATGTGTTGAACTTTCACCACAGCAATCACATGGAATAGTTGGCGTCAGTGTGAAATGGAAACTTTAAAATGTGCTTAATCGAAGTGACGCTTTTCGCTGTGCTTGCAAGATAAATAATGTTCTTAGAGGATAACATACCAGTACATTTCAAGATGATTGCATACTTGACAGCAGTGATTTAATATTATTTAAATAGGCCTATGCACCAATAACGTCTTGAGATGTAGGAAGGAGCTTCTCTTCTTACAAGAATGTGTTTAGTGATAATCGGAGGTGTTTTACGCCTGATGATTTGAAGATGAATCTTGTCATACACTTCAATACCACCCGCGGAGATGAATGAAAAAGTTACGTGAGTTTGCACTACTTGCCCTGCCGCCATACAATAATGTATCGAAAGACATCTACTTAATTCATTTCATGGTGCTCAATTTAAACTTTAATGCATTTGAGTAATATTAATGTAATCTGGGCTTAAACGTTCCAAAATATTTTCAAAAAATAGATTGATTTCTAGTTTTCTTGTATTTCAAACCAACAGTGAAGTGTGCAAACATGTTTTGACTTTTAAAATGTTGTGTGATCTGATAATCTTAGCGAACTTAGTACTTTATAGGTATGTATTCAAAAATATTTTAAAATGGCCATATTTAGATTAATCATTTTCAGATCATATTTTGCAACTTTTACGCCATACTTTGTTGCTTTTGAGGTCATATTTCGTCACTTTTGAGGTCATATTTGCTTGCTTGTTTGGGCAATTTTTAGGTCTTAAACATCCGAGCCCTACTGATGGCAGAAAATGAACTAATTCATTATAATTCAATACATTAACAACTCTATTTGGCCTAAATATATTTTTCATTATTTATATATAAATACTAAATACTGGACATACCTGAACGGTAGGAACATGTGACTTCTCGTCCTTCAACATTTTCATCACATTTCGACTAATTGTTGTTCAACACACCCGTAGCTGACTTAGCTCTCTTCAGAAACTCGGAACTAAATATTTGCCTACAGCACTTGCCTTGATGAACTGATTTTAAGGTTAAAAGTTTCTCCAAAGTATGTTCAGACAGCAAGGATCTGAACTGTGTTTTTGTCTTTGTGACTCTGCTAAAAGTCCTTTCACATTCTGCATTGCTATGTGGAATTGATAAAATAGCAAGTATCACCTTACAGAGTCCGTCATATTTAAGTACACCATCATCTGACCTACCAATGCCCATTGAACATCAATTCTTCCTTTTGCCAAGTCTGGTTCTTCAAGCTGAAAGTTACAGAACTGGGAGTGCAGAATATCAGTTTCTTTATCTAAATGTTCTGTTTCACTAGTCAGAATGTTCAGAAACTTGTTAATGAAAAATCTAAGGCTAGAAAATGATGCCTTACTTATATAAGAAATATTTGCAACTTTTGCATTAATTAAAAATTCATCTTTGAATGGAAATTTGTGTACCATATAGTCACATGATGAAGAGAAACACTTTCTAACACACTTAAAGAATATGCTTTTTTCCTCAGACTTCACAGTGTTCACTAAAACAAACGCCGAGTTCCCTATCATCAGATCACAATCATCCTTTAGATTTGCTGGAATATGATAATCTACATCAAGGAGAGAGGAGGAGCTTTTAATAACGTGTCGTTTCACAAACCTTGCCATTGCGTTCTTCAATAGTTCCTCCAAAACTGACCTCAATAAGTGGGCGTGCGGCATACTTGACTGAAGAGCTACGTTTGGATTCTCAAAGATATCCATAAAGCTTGAGAGTAAAAGGCAAAAAGATTTATGCAAATTTGATGAAAAGAACATGAACAGTTGTTCTTCACGTGACAATGCACGGCTCTTAGTGCCATCAGTAGTTTCATTCTTTTTGTTGTTGTTTTTGTTGTGAAACTGATGACTGGGTTTCCCCTTTAACTGAGGAGTGTGGTGAAATGTTACGATGACAATTATTCACCCTCCCAGACAAACAAGACACATCCGCACTTAGACTGTGCTTAGGAATTTTGTAAGTCTTCAAAGTTCCCATCTGAGAATCCTTACTCACATTTTCATTCCTGAATAAAGTAACCGAAGGATCCCACTGCAGCAAAACCCTATCTAAACACTTTCTTAGTGATAACCATGGAGTAGGCACATATTTCACTTTTTCTGATCTCTGTGTTGTGTAAAGTCTGAAATTCTCTGAACTTTTCTTTCCTCTTTGCACTCCTTTCCAGATAATAAAATATATCAATTATACTTGCATCTACATTTACGGGCAAGTACGCCGCACCCTTCTCTGCAGCAAGATTAATTAGGTGACAAGAGCAGCCTGATGATTATTTTACTATTTTCCTGCTTCAAACATCCTGCCACACCATTCATTAATCCCACCATTACTGGAACATTATCAGTACCGAGAGCTAGGCAGCTTATTAATGGTAAGCGGAATTCCTGAAAAGTTGAGAGCAAAAGATTGGCAATGTTAGCTCCAGTGGCATCTCCTTCTAAATAAGGGACAGAGAGTATATAACTCTGAATTTCATTGGGTTCAGGCCTAAAGAAAATGTTTCAACAATAGGATATATTTTCGTGTGCTATTTGCTTTACATCGCACCGACACAGACAGGTCTTATGGCGACGATGGGACAGGAAGGAGCTAGGAGTGGGAAGGAAGCGGTCGTGGCCTTAATTAGGTACAGCCCCAGCATTTGCCTGGTGTGAAAATGGGAAACCACGGAAAAAAATCTTCAGGGCTGCCGACAGTGGGGCTCGAACCCACTATCTCCCGAATACTGGATACTGGCCGCAATTAAGCGACTGCAGCTATCGAGCTCGGTAGGATATATTTTCAAGTCGCTTTTATTGCTACCATCAGTAGCAACAGAAAATGCATTCACCTGCAAATGTGATACAATTTTTGCTCTTTCTTCCATGCACATTTCTGTAATGATAGCCACTTTTTTCATTCTAGCACACCCACATTGTTCAACGATTTCCGAATCAGGAAAACATTCTGCGAAACAAATTGTGGTCAGCACAATTTACAGGCAGGTTATGTTCTACGATAAATGACGTAAATAAAGCCTTAGTATTCGTCACAGGATTTACATCTTGGTTTTTACATGAAAAGTTCAGTTTCTGATTTCCCTTCCTGGATTCACTGAAGCATAGAAACTATTCGCTATAAGCACTTTTAAACACTGCATTATATATCTTTTTCAACATTTTGGCCAAAACAAATATTAAGACATACAACATGAGCATTTATACAAGTACTACCCCAGGTAGACGTCTATGGTGTACTAGTTATGAGGTTGGGTTACTCGCTTGAGACTTCCACTTCCTATAAAGCTATTTGTGTATTTAACCAAAGAGAATGAGTATTTGACTGTATTATAGGCCAAAGAGGAGCACATGACTGGCCACCGTGCCCTGTACTGCCATCTGGTTTCATTATTGGAACTACTATCGACCAGCCATACTCAGCCATATATCGACAGAACGAGGAAACATGCGGGAGTTTATAATAAGAAAATTGCTGATACTGCTCTGAAAATCAGGAGATCGGTCCCGGCGATCGGGAGATTGGGAAGAACAATGAAAAATCGGGAGTCTCCCACTTAAATCAGAAGACATGGCACATCTGATAATGCGAAACACCTTTTTTTCTAAAGGCAGGCTGGTTTAATTAAGGATTCAAATACATTGTTTTATTCTGCAATCCTTTTGCTACAATACCCTATTTTTCAACATAATCTCCATTCAATGCTACACCTTATTCCACCGTAATGTGAGGGCCTGCATGCCTGCATGGTACCATTAGACTGGCTAATGTTGAAGCCAACGTCGTGCTGCATCAGTAACTTCCCCATCATCCACATAGTGTTTCCTGAGGAGTGCATCCTTCATTGGGCCAAACAGATGGAAGTCAGAAGGCGTGAGAGCCAGGCTGTAGGGTGGATGAGGAAGAACATTCCACTGAAGTTGTTTCTTCAATTTCCTTAGAGTAACACAATACACTTCAGAGTTGATAGTTTCACCACAAGGAAGGACATCGAACAGAATAACCCGGTCAGTGTCCCCGAAGACCGTAGCCATGACTTTACCAGATGAGGGTACAGTTTTGAATTTTTGCTTCGTGGGAGAGTTGGTGTGGAGCCACTCCATGGATTGCCATTTTGTTTCCGGTTCAGAGTGATGAATCCATGTTTCATTGCCTGCGATAATGTTTGACAAGAAATTGTCACCTTCACCCTCATAACGAGCAAGCAATTCCACACAGATGTTTCTTCTTTGCTCTTGATGGTCTTCCATTAAGTCAAATAATAATACTAGATTATAAATTCCACCTGTTCAATGCAAGTACATTTCAATATGGACCACACCATGAGATTTCTTCCATTAAGTGTCAAGGAACCCAGTTTTGACAAAACTATATACCAACAAAATGGTCCAGTGATGGGATCAACGGCCTCGGGAATCTTGGCTGAAATCTACCTTGATTATTTGGAACATACCAGAATTGTTAACAATAATATTTTTTACAACATTACATTTTGGGCCAGATACGCAGATGATACTATAGTCACAGTATAATGGATGAGAACTTACTCGACGCTACCACCACCCTTTCAAACTTACACACACTTGATCTATATATCAAATTCACTCTAGAATCTGAAACTGAGCATAAAAATCAATTTTTTAGACTTAACTATCTTAAGACAACACAATTCCCTTAGCTACAAAATTTACAGAAAACCTACACAAACCATAAACACCATACATCAAGACTCTTTACATCCAGAAGTCCACAAACGTGACGATGAACCATGCTGTAGTATGCAGCACGTTTGTGGACTTCTGGATGTAAAGAGTCTTGATGTATGGTGTTTATGGTTTGTGTAGGTTTTCTGTAAATTTTGTAGCTAAGGGAATTGTGTTGTCTTAAGATAGTTAAGTCTAAAAAATTGATTTTATGCTCAGTTTCAGATTCTAGAGTGAATTTGATATATAGGAAGGGTGATTTCCGATGAAGAAAGAAAGATAAGATCCGAGAGAATGAAGAAGTACTGGGCTGACAAGAAACTGAAACATTCTTTGTATAAAGTTAGCTAGAGCGGTCCAATGAAGGCCATAAAATGTAAATAAATAAAATAAATAAAGTCAGACATCGACTTTCCACTGCTCTCACTAAAGAAAAAACTAACAGAACCTTATTTTCCACTCTCACTTTTAATAATCCACAGATATACCAGATTTCCAGCATTTTCAAAAAACATGATATAAAATATCTTTTAAAACAGACAATAATAATGCATCAATTTTACACAACACAAACTCAACTAATAATAATAATAATAATAATAATAATAATAATAATAATAATAATAATAATAATAATAATAATAATAATAATAATCTTAAATATGCTTAAATGTAGTAGCTGTCCATCCACCTATATCGGCCAAACAGGTAGAAACTTTGATACGAGATACTTAGAACAAAATACTTAGAACATTTAAATTCATGTAAATATAATAGATTTTCAGCTATGGGAACACATATGATGGATTCAAACCATAAATTCACAAATACTGATCAGGATCTAAAAATCTTAAAAATAGATAATAAGCGCTCTCTGCTCCATATCCTTGAGAATTGTTTCATCTGCCTGGATCAATTCTTTAATCCCAATTTCAACCTTAATGAAATATCTGAAAAAAACAAACCCTTTACAGTGGAACCTCGATTATCCGTTCCCGGAAAATACGTTTTCCCGGAATATGCGTACAAATTACGTGGTCCCGCGAGCATCGTAATTAAATCACTTTGTAAAAGTCCCGCATTATCCGTTCCTCGAAGAAACGATTTCCCGGACCAACCGTCCAGAAATTCCAGTCCCATTAACGCTAAATCCTCGATCAATCGTTTTTTAATAAACTGTCTCTCTCGAAAGGACGGCTATGGCATACCGGTATTTATAGATCTTGGCGTTAACGATAATTAAAGCAAGTACCGGTACTGTAACGGTACCTACTGGAAAAGCGATCGGCGGGGAACTTGCATAAGGGACCATCTTAGCATCGCATTCGGGTGGTATTGTTTAGAGAATGTCGGAAAATCATAAAGCAGAGACTGGCCACAACAATTGCAACGAGACACGGCGCATTTCGATAGCTCTGTTTGAAGACAGAACGAGTTTCGTCAAATGTTCGCACTTATAAAACGTCCATATTATGTCCAGGGTTAGATGTTTATATGTTTACATTTTTTTCGATCGTACTGCCGAACAGGTTTTCGGCACTTTGCTCAGGGCACTGTAGAGTAACTGGGCTTTCAGGCAGGAATCGAAACTGCTCCTTCTTAACACAAATCCTGTATTTTTGATATTATCGTACATGATTATGGTAGCGAGACCAGAACAGATGCTGCACCTTACATAAAAAAAATAAAAATAAAAAAAAAGCCATGGGCGGTCTTGGGATTGCCTTTTATTGTATAGGTCCTAATGTAAGACTGAGAATTCTACGTTTTCGTATTAAAATACCAAAAACCGCAGTCGTTTTATTTGCGCACGTTACATTTTAAATGGTTGGTATCATTTCCAACTCGTACTGACACGTGCAGCGAGGGCGCTTTCCAGATGACCTCAAGGTCACGAATAACCGTAATTTCTACAGTTTTGATGGTATTTCTTTTATCTTTCCAATTTGACTGGATTCGTGACGCGCAGAACTGAATATAATGCATTCGAGAACTTTTAAGAATCGATACTTACATTCGAAACCATGTTTTCGAGCTCAACATAACCTTTAAAAGTCGATGTAGGCCTAATATGCGCGGTACGAGATTTCCAGAAACTGACTACAAACTGCATACCGGAGACCAAATTACAATGAAAGATTAAGAAATGAAAGGATTTCGCCATCATTTTGGGAGCTTTTGTATCTACTGTGCTTTATTTTATTAGACGAGAGAATTAAAAAGCTACTTGTGGTCGATTGTCGTTTGGTTTGGCGTTATTAGATTTTTCGAAGAGTTTGGCTAGCCTAATCAAAATTGCTAAACTGAAAGAAGTTTTCACGGGAAACTGACGAAGATTCCCCTGTAAAACTGAATATAAAGTATCGAGATTTTGAACTCTCGTACCGGTAATTAATGCGGTTTAGCGGTCTAACATGCCTGCCTCTCATCCAGAGGGCCCGGGTTCGATTGCGACCAGGTCAGGCAATTTTATCTGGATATACGTCTGGTTCCAGGTCCACTCAGCCTACGTGATTACCTTTAGTTGTGGAGCTATCTAATGGTGAGATGGCGACCCCGATCTACAGAGCCAGGAATATCGGCCGAGAGGATTCGTCGCACTGACCATGCGCCCACGTAATCTGCAGGCCTTCGGGCTGAGCAGCGGTCGCTTGGCAGGCAAAGTCCCAGTGGGGCTGTAGTTTGGTTTGGTTTAGGAGTTTTTGTAAGATTATAATTATACATATTTCATTTTTGTGATGTTTAGCCAAATTGTTGATGGTTTTCATTCAATCCCGGATTTTCCGTTTTCCCGTGTTGTACGTTTTATTTTCATGGTCCCTCGAAAAACGGAGAATCGAGGTTTCACTGTATTTGATCTATTAATTCCTATTTTCAATAAACAGAAATTAAGTACTCTAAACCCCCTTCTTTTCCTCCAGCAATCACCCACCATTCCACATCCCTCAGCCCCACCTTAGGAATTTTTTATTTTTATTTTAGGTTTTATTTTTTAATTTTTTTCCTCCATGTTTGTTTCTACCATGTTGGAAACAAATGAACATCTCAACTCTTTCCCATCAATATCATTCTGTTCATACTTGTTTCAGCTGACTGAGCTCTAGAAGATTCTGCAAGTGCTGGTATTTTAAATGCTTCTCCAATGATCAATGCTGGAAACAAATAAATATTTCAACATTTTCCCATGAACATCATTGTGTTCACACTTGTTTCAGCTGAGTTGAGTTCTAGAAGATTCCTCTAGTGCTGATATTTTAGTGTTTCACCTGGTCTTCTGTGAGGTGCAGTCTTCCAATTGGAGGAATTGTGTCACACTACCAACCGAGATATCAAGTTCAGCAGCAAGGTGTTTGACTGCTATGCATTTGGACGTTCTGTAACGGTTCAAATCCCGTTACAAGATGATACCTGTATTATTATTATTATTATTATTATTATTATTATTATTATTATGTCCGTACTATTATTATTTTATCTGTGAGATTACTATTATTGTATTATAATTATTATTCAATTCAATTCTGCAATGCTTGTCGCTTGCGTGATTGTAGTTAAATGTATGCATATATACGTGTGTGTAGATTAACACTAAAAACACGTACAGTGAGAGTTGCTGTATATCAGATGTGGATGTGACATTGTTACATTGTGCAATACTGCTGGCGTTACTGCCAAGTCATCGCTACGTCATCGTGTTTATTTAGCGATGAGCTCACGTTCTGGGAGTTACCTACTGGGTGTCGCGAGGGATTTTGTCATAGGGTGTAATATTTGTCACGAGGTGGGAGCAGATCATAGTTATTTCTGGAGATTACGTAGGTGTGTCAACCAATGTCTATAAAAGGTGTAGCATGTCATTATTCAATTGGAAACAGGGGCCACAGTTGGTCGGAGTGTGAACGAGATGGAGAGGCCTCAGTCAGTCATTAATCAAACGGAAGGTGAAGAGAGAAGAAATAAAGTAGAAGGTGAACAGTGATAGAGCCAAGTGGAAGGTGAGACCTCAGTCGGTCAGTTCAGTTAGAGGGATATGCTTACCATGGAGTCATAGAAGGATACACTTGCAATGAAGTCATACACTAAAGTCTTACCAAGAAGCCATATGATATGGAGAAGAAGCAGTCACATGGATACATCACCAAATTAGGCGTGACACATCTACAGTAAACACCAGATAAAAGGAATACGTCGTAATTACACTCAAAGTGTTGAAGGTACAGTCAAGTGAACAAGTGAGGGATATATTTTGTGTATAATTGTTATATGTCCGGTCAAGAAGAATTCAAATTCATGCCCAGTTTCTTTCAATTGCAATGTCATAATTTCATATTTTCATCTACCTTATCGCAGCAAGACTTACTATTTTTTCTATACTATTTAATGAATATATTTTGTTGTATCAAATTAATTTAGCATTGCATTTCCAGAGTAGAATAACATAACCTCAAATTTAATGGGGAAACCGAACGCCAATCTCCTTTTTCCAGAACTTACGTGGTATGTTGTCAAAAGTAAGCTTATTACCCCACACCCTAGAGATAGTCAAGATTCTCATTCCATTATTGCTGCACTGAGTGGTAGCTGGCACACATCAAATAACGTATGTGTAAGTAAGCAGGTAAGAACCAAGTGTGAGTACAAGGTCCGACGATTGTGTATTTTATTTAATGAATATTAATTTTCATAATTTTCAATTTAAATTCAGATTTATATATTTTAAAGTAAAAGAGTTAGGAACGTTTTACAGTTCCAACTTTGCAGGAGTCACAGCTGTGTGCAGCCGGCCAGCACGCAGGAGATCAGACACGTTTGCTCGACCTTGCGATGACGAAACACGCCTTGCCCAATGACTCAAAGTGCATTTGTCCACTGCCAGATCTCCGTAGACATTCTGCAAGCACCTATGAATATCAGTGATACCTTGGTTTTCCATCAAAAGACACTCAATAACTGCTCTCTGTTTGGTACGCACCTCCATTACAGACGCCATTTTGAATGCTAATTATAGCGCTGCCACCTACCATAAATTAACGAAACTCTATGAGACAAAGCAGGAATATTGAAAGATGTCCCAAACAAAATTCCAAATTTTTAAAACCAAAATTGGCTGAGAAATAAAATGTGTTGCATTATATATTGAATGCCCCTCGTAATTGACACACGCATTAGAAACCAAAATAAGTTGGTACATTTTACTGATGACTATCAGAGGGTAGAGAAAGGTCCAACCATTCAATACCATTACATTAATATAGTATCTTATATAACTTGTATTAGTTTTGACCTTGCTACATTAGGTCATCTTCAGCCCTGATCAAATTGTAAACACATGTGTAGATGTAAACACCAATAAAAAATACAATCTGGTATGTCTTAAGTAAAATCTAAATCTAAAACAGTGATGAAATGTCAGAATACATTTAAAATTGAAACTAA
This sequence comes from Anabrus simplex, assembly GCF_040414725.1. Taxonomy (NCBI): domain Eukaryota; kingdom Metazoa; phylum Arthropoda; class Insecta; order Orthoptera; family Tettigoniidae; genus Anabrus; species Anabrus simplex. Next base: position 143,533,844 of record NC_090268.1, read on the forward strand.
AATGACACATTAAAGCTGTTGTGACTGGTGTTGGACTATGTCAATGTCCTTATAATAACCAAGTATTCTTGAGTCGATCTTGGAGCTGATATTCATTGTCTGTATAGTGGACACATTTGATCTACAAATTATACCTTGTTGGATAGTAATATGAGTAAAAGTTTATATATACCCTGAAGAGCACATTCACAACTTCAATAAGTGGCCTTTCCATCAGATGTAATGATCTATTGTTTAATTTGGTGTGAAGTGAATGTCTGAAAATATTTGAAGTGAATTTTGAGAAAAGAAGGGAAGCTAAAAGATCAATAGGTGGACCTATATCTACCCTTTGATAATGATCAACTGTCAATACGGACCACAACGAAATTCATAACTTACGAGTTTTACTGACAAATAAGAAGAATGAGCTTCTTTGGACTTCGAATGATGTTACTTATTTTAAAGTAAGAGCTAGGCTAATACTCTTTAGAACAACATTAGTGAAGAGAGGCAAATAAGACTAGATCATATTACTTAAATACAAATAAGGCTGCTTGCAGACAGAATCACAGCTAATGTACAAGACAGTGCTGATGATCTCGATACTAATGCCCCTTCATCTGAATCACCAATCAATCATGAGTTGAACTCCATATAAAACTGTGATCTAATAGTTCTCAATCACAGAAGTCATGAAAAATGACAAAAATGAAAGCGTACTGGGCCAAGAAAAAGCAAAGACCCTAGCTAAGGGTTAAGACGAGCCCTGTGGTCCCTAGTAGGCTAAAACGATAAAAATCACGATCACATTATACTCAAAATAGACTTCCAACGTTGCGTTCAGTACATTTAATAAATAATGAAGAGTTGATAAATACAGAACAAAAATGACCAAATTATGAAATTACTTTTATTATTATATTCTCTTCAATCTTGGCTAACTGTGGACAACATGAAGTAACTCAATGATTTTCTTCCTCTCCTTGCCTTTCTGTCATTCCAATATCTCTTCATTCTTTCACCAAGTTTCCTCCTCCCTCAGACTACACATGACAACACAATTTTTACCATGCAAAAGATATAGAGTCAGAGAGAAAGAAGACAAACATACTGCTCTGCTTCTTTCTATTTAAAAAAAAAGCCACATGTTGGTCAAGCAGTACCTTAAGAAATACAGTGGAACCGATTATCCGTTCCCGAAAACTTCGTTTTCCCGGATTATTAGTTCAAATTATATGGTCCCGTGAACATCCTAATAAAATCATGTTGTAAAAATCCTGCTATATCCATTCCTCGAAGAAATTATTTTCCAGATCAACCATCCAGAAATTTCAGTCCCATCCATGCTAAATCCTTGATCAAGCATTTTTCAAGAAAAAGTATCTCATGAAAGGATGGCTACGACATACCTATGGATTTTTACGATAACATCCCTTCATAGTGATAAAATTAGAGCAAGTACTATACTGGGAAAGCGATCGGCGGTGAACTTGCTTAAGGGACCATCTTAGCATTGCATTCAGCTGGTATTATTTAGGGAATCCTCGGAAATCATTAAGCAGAGTGGCCACAACAATTGGAAGGAGACAGCATATTTCCACAGCTCTACTTCAAGACGGAACAAGTTCCGTCCAATGTTCATACTTATAAAACATCTACACTATGTCCAGGGTTAGATGTTTATTTTTGACTTTTTTCTATCGTATTGCCAAACAGGTTTTTGATACTTCCCACAGGGCACTATATAATATATATAATATATATCGATACGATTGCGTTCTCGAGACCGGAAGAAATGTTGCACTTTATATATATATAAAGCCACTACTGTTTTGGTCCTAATCCAAGACGGAGATTTTTACGTTTACGTTTTTATGTTAAAATGTCCTTGTAAAAACATTTGTTTTATTTGCGCAGCATAACATTTAAAAAGTTTGTATCATTTCCCTTTCGCACTGGCTTGTGCAGCGAGCACGCTTTCCAGCTAAGCTTCAGGTCATGAATAAACCAAAATTTCTGGAGTTTTGATGGGTTTATTTTCTCTTTCCAATCTGCTTATGATTAGTGACGGAAAGAGCTGAATATTTAATGCATTGGAGAACTTTTGAGAATCAATATTTACATTCAAAACCACATTCTCGAGTTCAACATAACCTTTAAAAGTCGATGTAGGCCTAATTTACACGATACAAGATTTCCAGAAACTTACTACAGCCAGTATACCGGTGACCAATTACAATGGAAAATTAAGAAAGGGATTTTGCCATCATGTTTGGTCTGATGTGCTTTATATGATTAGATTAGAGAATTAAAAACTACTTGGGATCGATTGTTGTTCGGTTTGGTGTTATTTATTAGATATTCTGAAGAGTTTGGCTGATCAAAGTTGCTGACATGAAAGAAGTTTTCAAGGGAAACTGACAAAGTTTCCCCCATGAAAGTGAATGTAAAGTATCAAGATTTGTAACTCATGCAAATAATGTTTGAAGCCAGCCGCATGGTCTAGCTTGCCTGCCTCTCACCCATAGGCCCAGAGTTCGATTCCAGGCCACGCCAGACATTTTTACCTGGATATGAGTGCTGGTTCTAGGTCTACCAGCTTATGTGATTACTATTAATTGAGAATCTATCTAACAGTGAGATGGCGATCCCGGTGTAGAGAGCCAGGAATAACAGTCGAGAGAATTCGTCACACTGACCATGAGTCACCTCATAGCAATCTGCACACGTTCGGGCTGAGCAGCGGTCGCTTGCTAGGCCAAGGCCCATTATGCCTGTATTTTTGGTTTGTTTTAGGGGTGTTTGTTGGATTATACACATTTAATTATTGCACTGTTTAGCCAAATTGTTGATGGTTTTAATTCGTTCCCTGATTTTCCATTTTCCCGTATCTTACGTTTTTTCCTGTGGTTCCCCCAAAAACGGACAATTGAGGTTCCACAGTATTGTGATCATGTACAGAAAGAATGGGGATGAGCTTGCAAATAGAAAATTGAAATATATGCTAGCGTAAATCATTAGTAATTTCATTTTTACATTTTATAGGAAGATGGAGAAGCCCTTCTTTCCCTTCATCCAATGAGCTGCCCCTGCTGCAGGGGGGAAATATTTTTATACCTCGGTATTGTGTGTATCAGACATAAGCAAAGTTCAATAAAATAAAGCTGAAGTAGAGTACGAAACAATATCATAATTACCTCTATATTTATTGTTAGCTACAAGAAGAGTAGCAAAGTCCAAAATTTTGAAGTCATCAAGGGAGAAGCCAGGAGCAGTTTTTAATAACTCCATTAGAGTCAACTCTGCATCATCCACCTGACCCAGTTTGACATGTAGGTCAAATAGTGAAGCCTGCATACCAGCAGAAAATTCGTAATTGGCAGCTTCAAACTCCTGTCAACATAATTACAAATAGTATTAATAGAAGGACACAAACAAGCAACAAATCAAACACAAATTAACAAACATATATATATTTTGTTCTATTAATTCAAGTGAAGTATATGCAAATGCAATAATTTTTTCTTGCTGAGAGCTTAACACTTCAGGTTATGGTGACTAGGGAATTGGAAAGGGCTTGGACTAGGAAGGAAGCAGCCATAGCCTTAGGGCTGGTTCACACGGGTAGAGTAGCGAGGCGAGTAGAGTGGATAGTAGAGCTACTAGCATCGTGTAAACGACCGGGATAGTAGCAAGTAGAGTAGAGTAGTTAGTAGGCAGTAGAGTAGAGTGGGTTTCCGCAGCGGTAAAGTAACTCTACCACTATCCTTCCCCCTCCACCGGAACCGAGCTCCGAGAGCTGGCGGAGAAGTCCGAGGACGTTCGATTTTTCAGCTGACGCGTCATTCGACTGCCGTATTTGCATGTGTGTACATACGGTGGTATTACGTCGAGCGTTTATTTGGCGGCAAAATGAAGTGGACGGAAGAAGAAACTTGCAAATTTGTGGAGCTCTACAGCGAAAAAGAATGTTTATGGAACATAAACAGCGTTACTTATAGAAATAAGAATATGAGACGGGCGGCGGAAGAGGACTTGATTGCGAAAATGGGTAAAGAGGGTTTTGGGTTAACGGAACTGAAACAGAAAATAAAAAAATTACGATGTACATACAATCAAATACTCATGAAAATACGAAGATCCAAGAAGTCTGGAGGTGGTGCCGCAGACATCTACACTCGAAGATGCAACATAAAATATAAACAAGTGTCAGCTGGATTTTCACTTAATATGAAGATTTCTCAAGTTTCAATGTTACACAGCGTGTTCATCATGTGTCTCGACATGTTTAAGTTAGTGTTAAAAATTAAATAATTGAAAAGGAGGTTCAACCTATTCAATACTTAAAAGAAGGAAATGCAGTAATCACATTCCTATTTAAATGGGACCGGTTTCGACCTTAGTCCAGGTCATCATCAGCCATCAAAAGATGTACAATGTTTATGAATATTGGAGGTCAGTTTCACACTTTGATAGGCACAAAGACACGACACCACATTCTGTATGCACAAAGTCACATGGCTGATGATGACCTGGACTAAGGTCGAAACCGGTCCCATTTAAATAGGAATGTGATTACTGCATTTCCTTCTTTTAAGTATTGAATAGGTTGAACCTCCTTTTCAATTATTTAATTTTTAACATTAATAATTTCAATACGGAACAATGAAGTTTTTATCTTTAAATGTTTAAGTTAGGCAATACAATGGTGCAGAACTGTGTACATTAATCATATTAATAACATGCATAGGGATCTTCTACATATCACTTGCCACTGCCGTTAATTTTCAGCAATAACAGTAATTTCCCCAACAAATTGAATAGTTTCCATATGTTGTTTGGAATATCCAAAATAATTATTGTTTACAGTACAGTGTCAGATCTAGAAGCTTAAGCTCTACACCTGGGCCGTACAAGCAACGAACAAAAAAAAAACAAAAAAAATCAGTAATTGGGATATTTATGGCGAAGAAGCTACTGCAAATTACGCCTACGCCAGTGTAATTTACAGTGTACGTATGGCCGGTTACGTCTCAAAACTCACGTGCAAAAATTAGTAGCAAATGGTATCAAAATTCACGACTGCAAACTAATAGCTAAATTAATATTCCAATGAGTCTCAAAATCCACGACTCCGGATAGCAGGTGCCTGCGATGACGGCAGGAGGGGTGAGGTGAGCGGTGACTCACTGACCAGGCCTCTCCTGAGGCCACAATACCATTACCCCAGGGGTACTTACATTTTTTAGAAAAGGCCCTTGTCTTTCTTTGCCCGAAACCTTCATTTTCTCGAAGTATGGGCCACCTTCCATTTTTTCCCTCTGATTAGTATTAATAGAGGATGGCTGCCCAGTTGCACTCCCTCTTAAAACAGTAATCACCACCACCACCTTTTCCTTCATTGTTTTCAACACTTATTGATTTTTAATGAACCTTTCCACATTTTCCTGGCTGGGGAAAGAACCACCATCATAAAATATCATCAACATCAGCGCTGTGTAGTCTTTTTTAAGTCATATAGCAACAGAACGTCAAAGATAGCGATTGGCTACTTCGCTATATTTCAGATAAAATTCTGACACATTTTAATTTATGATTTTATAAATTTGGTGAGCCAAGTAGTCAATACTACAAGTATATAACATTGCGTATCGTGTAATCGCGTGGGGGCGTGATGTAATATATTAATCTATGCTAAGTAAGGCATCTGGGAGTACATGACTCAGTCATACGTGTGGAGCATGAGTTCATATTATTTTCGGAAAGCGTATCAGAGACCGTTCATCATACTCGCCCACTTTCTGAAGGGAATGGAGATAAGTAATTTAATTTCCCTGCGATGAGATTCATGACCAAATTAATCTCTAATGAAACTAAATGAGTGAATTAACAGTCGTAATATTTAATATCGGTAAAATGAAGTTTCTTATATAAGTAAATGCCGTCTTCTGGCCTCATAATAGAACTAAGCCCCGGTAATTACTAGCAACTGAAAATTTATTTTAACTAGCAGCAGGCAATATACCTACTTTAATTTTATGTCGTCCGGCTGCATGGATACATGGTTAGCATGCTGGTCTGTGGTCCAATGGGTCCAGGGAGTCCCAGGTTCGACTCCTGGCCGGGATTTTCACTTTCATTTGTTAATTCCTATGGCTCGGGAACTGAGTGTTTGTGCCGTCTTCAGCATTGGACTTCATGGATTGCAAAAAAAGAGGCGTATTTCTATTTTTCATCTATTCACATAATTCAATCGATTATCCATCCGACACACTTACACCGAAAAATGTATTCATGACGCAACCGATTATTCTACGCGATATAACTGAATGATATTTGAAATTCATTATTGATTATTTATTCCATTATTTAAATAACCGGATGGAAGCTATTTGATTTTTTAAAAATATCCGATTATATCATCACTAGTAGGGTGGGCACATATCCATTCAAAGAAGAACTGGTCCTGCTCGTGAGGTTTGAGACTGGCCCAGATAGAGAAACCTATTCTTGCTAATCCTCTTCTTAGAATTCGTGAATTTTGATACTCGTGAGTTTTGAGACTCGTGGGTTCTGAGACGACACACTGATGGCCAATGGGTATTCTTTCTATAACTTTTGAAATGAATTCTGTAAAATTTCATTCGGATAAGATTTAGGTTGGCTGAAATACAAAAAAAAAAATGGAAATAGAAACATCACTACAGTCTAACTGGGGAAAGGAGTACTTCACCCCTTCACCGTGGAACAAAAACCTTCGCCAGAATTATGATCTATAATTAGACTGGAGCTCGTTCATATAGTTTTATCTTAGAAATCACCACTACAGTATTTACAGACGAAGACTAGTAAAATCCTGAGGGGATGATTACACTGTCGTTACTTTCTGTACAATAATGAATAAAGTCATAACAATTCAATCGTTTGTGTTCCTGGGTTAAAATACATGCTTGTACTGCCAGGGAACTGCTCCTTCATTAACAAAATGATTCCTGAGACGATCCCTCATGTTCTTGGCCAACTGTGTCGAGTTTGACCCCCCATATTTCTCCAAATTGCCAAGTTCTCTCAGAATTAATGCCGATGCCCCGAGTGTATCTCTCCTACTAAGCCAGCCTCTTACCCATTCCCTTTTTTCCTCATTTACTTCTTCTTCTAACGCTTCACTAACCTCTTGCAGTAATATGTTTGTAAATGTCTTTAAACACTTCCTTACGATGTGCTTACGTCTTGACATGGTGCTACTACTGTACTCTACTCTACTGTATGACTCTACTCCCGTATGAACGATACGAGTGTCAACTCTACCAGACAGCGGTAGAGTAGAGTAACGTGGCTACTCTACTAACTACTCTACTCGCCTCGCTACTCTACCCGTGTAAACCAGCCCTCAATTAACACACAGTCCCAGCAACTGCCTGGTGTAAAAAAATGGTAAACCATAACCCGTTAGAGGAGACATCCTCACTTGGACTATATGTAAGTAGGGTAACATCCTGCTTCATGAATTTACCAAGCTCAGAACATTTTAAGCAAGCCTCGGACCTATGAGAGTAATGGAGTCCCACTCCCATTTGACAGGTGTTACGATCTCCGCTTATACTTTTTTAAAGTTAAACTTTGGAGCGTGGGTTGGCGACCACGGGGCCCTTAGCCGAGTCCTGGCATTGCTTCCACTTACTTGTGCCAGGCTCCTCACTTTCATCTATCCTGTCCGACCTCCCTTGGTCAACTCTTGTTCTTTTCCGACCCCGATGCTATTAGGTTTGCGAGGGCTAGGGAGTCTTTCATTTTCACGCCCTTCGTGGCCCTTGTCTCCCTTTACCGATATCTTCATTTTTCGAAGTGTCGGACCTCTTCCTCTTTTTTCCTCGGTTTAGTGTTATATAGAAGATATTTACCCATTTGTCCTTCCTCTAATAGCAGTAAACACCACCACCACCACCCTCTAATAAACGTTCCCCAACCTTTTCTTTATCATCTCCCATTCATCTATCAATTACTACGGCAAGTTGTTTTGAGTTGAACCTCACATTGCAATTTTCTTTTATTACTTCTTCCTATTTTTAATATATTTTTATTTGGCTTTATTCTTTTTAATGTTTTAAATTATTCTCAAACTTATATATCTACTTTGAATTTGACGAAATTAAATCCTACACTGTTTTCCTAAGACTTCAATTACGTCACCTTTTACTCTTCGGCCTGAGAAACAAATGCCTACAAGACCTGTCTAGCAACGACTCTACATAAGTGCATACTTGACCTGCTTGTGAACTTCAACTATATTTGTTTTCGGCGCAAGACAATGATGTTCTGTTTACTCTCTTGACTGTGATCATTGTGTTTTGGACATTAACTGAATTGCTACGATATGAATCAATGTTAATTTTTTGCCTGTGTTCAATGTATTAGTTGTTTTAAGATCTTTATATCTTGCCCTACTTTACTATTTGGCTGATGATGACACTTGTAATGTGTCGAAACCGGTCCCAATAAACAAGTTGTGACTTCTTTTTAGTTAAACTTACAACAAAGTATTGAAAGGTGGATCCTTGTAATATTGTACATCTTGTTACTCCGCTTATACTACGTATATTCCCTACCTTGCATGCCTGCTTTTTCTCCAATCACGCCGCCGCCGCTCCACGCATTCAACTACTCCGCTCACCTCTCGTCTGGCTACTCAATTCATCATGTGACTCTGACGTCATCCTCTCTACATTTCGCCTTCTCCGTTTGTGTGTGTGCTGGTGCTTACCTATTGAACACATGATATGACGCTTCTGGAACATGCTGGCTTTCAGCCTCTTTACTTTTCTCGATCTTTCAGTACTACTATATATTCCCACTCTGCTGCTCCAGAAATTGAGTCTGCCTTCGTCTCGGAGTGGTGGAGAACCAAAATAACTGTGCTATGTTGTATAATGTCACTTCCATTTGGACTGTTATTTCTTCAAGTAATTTGGTGAGCAAGACATGTAATTATGTTATTTGGACATTAAATTTTCAATTTGGGCCATCTGCCACAGCTGAACTTTTCTTCCGCCGGCTTAAATTTGTATCTTCAAATCACATATGCAAGACTATTTCTGCAAAAACCTTTCTATCCCGAGCTACGCTACAGACAATGTAAAAACTGTAATCTCATTATCCGCCTCCTAGGACGTATGCTACTTTGTATTATAAATATTATAATAACAGATCCCGCAGCATAGACGCACCCGGCGAAGAAAATCCTTTCCCCAGCTCGATCCTTACCCCACTTCCCCTTTTCCTTCCTTTTGCATTTCTTTTCTTTCAGGTTTTGCTCCTTTTTTTAAAAATTCAGCTTTTATATTCTTCATTGTACGCTTTGTATTTGGTCATAAGGTTTTTTTGGATATATTTCTTATAATCTATATTGTAAATGTGGCACATTTTTCTTATCTTCTCAAGTTTCCTCTATATAATTCAATATCTATCAAACATTTGTCTTCGATTTATTAGCTTGTAGCAAAATGATTCATTATTTATTTGTTTATTGTTAGATATATATTATCTATACTGTTAATCTTTGGTTTTCTCTTGTTCCTATATTATTTCATTTCTTGGCCTAGCTCCTTCTTACTGCGTATTTCCATCGTTCAATTATTATTATTATTATTATTATTATTATTATGATTATTATTATTATTATTATTATTATTATTATTATTATTATTATTATTATTATTATTATTATTTATCCTGCTGCTTCTTCTACCACTTGTATACTCTAGATACATGTTAACTATTTCTATAACTATATTATCTCAGCATCGTATGTACATTACCACTACAGACGTGCATTACAGTTGACTAACTATTGATAATCGCACGCCACCGACACGGGCGAGGGACTCCTTGGAAACAACTTGGCGAACAAAATGGAATTTGATGGGAAGCTCTCAATATTAATGGGGCTTATGGAAGAAAGAAAGTAGAACTGGCTGAGTCAGGTAAGAGGATGCATCTGGATCTACTAGGATTAAGTGATATTCGGGTAAGGGGATATAACAAGGAAGAGATAGGAGATTATAAAGTGTACTTGACGAATATTAGAAAGGGAAGGGCAGAGTATGGGCTAGGGCTGTTTATCAGGAATACCACTGCACTGTTTTCAGGCATGGAAATGAGCGAATGACGTGTGTAGATTTGTCAGTTGGAGGAATTAGGACGAGAATTGTCTCAGTGTATTCACCATGTGAGAGTGCAGATGAGGATGAAGTTGACGAGTTTTATGAAGCATTGAGTGACACTGCGGTCAGGGTTAACAACAAGGATAGAATAGTGCTAATGGGTTATTTCAATGCAAGAGTTGGAAATAGAACTGAAGGATACGAAAGGGTGATTGGTAAATGTGGGGAAGCTGATGGGAATGGGAAGCATTTGCTTGGCTTCTGCGCTAGTATGGGTTTAGCAGTTATGAATACATTCTTCAAGCATAAGGCTATTCACTGCTACACATGGGAGGCTAGGGATACCAGATCCGTAATAGACTATATCTTAACCGACTTCGAATTCAGGAAATCTGTTAGGAATGTACGAGTTTTCCGGGGATTTTCGATGACACAGACCACTATCTGATCTGTAGTGAACTAAGTATCTCTAGACCTAGGATAGAGAAAGTGAAATCAGTCTGCAAACGAATAAGGGTAGAAAATCTCCACGACGAGGAAATTAGACAGAAGTACATGGATATGATTAGTGAGAAGTTTCAAACAGTAGACAGTAAGCAGGTTCTTTTTTTTTTTTTTTTTTTTTTCCTATTTGCTTTACGTTGCACCGACACAGATAGGTCTTATGGCGACGATGGGATAGGAAAGGTCTAGGAATGGGAAGGAAGTGGCCGTGGCCTTAATTAAGGTACAGCCCCAGCATTTGCCTGGTGTGATATGGGAAAACACAGAAAACCATCTTCTGGGCTGCCGACAGTGGGGTTCGAACTCACTATCTCCTGATTACTGGGTACTGGCCACACTTAAGCGACTGCAGCTATCGTGCTCGGTGTAAGCAGGTTCAGGATATAGAAAGAGAATGGGTGGCATACAGGGATGCTGTAGTAGAAACAGCAAGGGAATGCCTAGAAACAACTGTGTGTAAAGATGGGAAAAGGTGAACATCTTGGTGGAATGATGAAGTGAGATCAACTTGTAAAAGTAAAAAAAGAAGACCTATCAGAAATGGCTCTAAACAAGGGACGAGGTTGACAGGAATTTGTACGTAGATGAAAGAAACAGATAGTTCCTGAATCCAAAAAGAAGTCATGGGAAGATTTTGGTAATAACCTGGAAAGGCTAGGTCAAGCGGCAGGGAAACCTTTCTGGACAGTAATAAGGAATCTTAGGAAAGGAGGGAAAAAGGAAACGAAGTGTTTTGAGTAATTCAGGTGAACTCATAATAGATCCCAGGAAATCACTGTAGAGGTGGATGGAATATTTTGAACATCTTCCCAGCGTAAAAAGAAATCTTCCTGGTGGTATTGCGAACAGCCACGCTCATGGGGAGGAAGAAAATGACGGTGAAATTATGTTTGAGGAAGTGGAAAGGATGGTAAATAAACTCCATTGTCATAAAGCAGCAGGAATAGATTAAATTAGACCTGAAATGCTGAAGTATAGTGGGAAGACAGGGATGAAATGGCTTCAAAGAGTAGTAAAATTAGCGTGGAGTGTTGGTAAGGTACCTTCAGATTGGACAAAAGCAGTAATTGCACTCTATAAGCAAGGGAACAGGAAGGATTGCAACAACTATTGAGGTATCTCATTGAATAGTATACCAGGCAAAGTATTCACTGGCATCTTGGAAGGGAGGGTGCGATCAGTCGTTGAGAGGAAGTTGGATGAAAACCAGTGTGGTTTCAGACCACAGAGAGGCTGTCAGGATAAGATTTTCAGTATGCACACGTAATTGAAAAATGCTACGAGAGGAATAGGCAGTTGTGTTTATATTTCGTAGATCTAGAGAAAGCATATGACAGGGTACCAACGGAAAAAATGTTCACCATACTGGGGGACTATGGAATTAAAGGCAGATTATTAAAATCAATCATAAAGGCTTTTTTGTTGACAATTGGGTTTCAGTGAGAATAGATGGTAGAATGAGTTCTTGGTTCAGGGTACTTACAGGGGTTAGACAAGGCTGTAATCTTTCACCTTTGCTGTTTGCAGTTTACGTGGATCATCTTCCGAGAGGTATAAAATGGCAGGGAGGGTTTCAATTAGGTGGAAATTTAGTAAGCAGTCTGGCCTATGCTGACGACTTGGTCTTAATGGCACATTGTGCCGAAAGCCTGCAGTCTAATATCCTGGAACTTGAAAATAGGTGCAATAAGTATGGTATGAAAATTAGCCTTTCGAAGACTAAATTGATGTCAGTAGATAATTCAACAGAACTGAATGTCAGATTGGCGATACAATGCTAGAACATGTCGATAATTTCAAGTATTTAGGTTGTGTGTTCTCCCAGGATGGTAGTATAGTAAGCAAGATTGAATCAAGGTGTAGTAAAGCTACTGCAGTGAGCTCGCAGTTGCGATCAACAGTATTCTGTAAGAAGGAAGTCAACTCCCAGACGAAACTATCTTTACATCGTTCTGTTTTCAGACCAACTTTGCTTTACGGGAGCAAAAGCTGGGTGGACTCAGGATATCTTATTCATATGTTAGAAGTAACAGACATGAAAGCAGCGAGAATGATAGCTGGTACAAACAGGTGGGAACAATGGCAGGAGGATATTCGGAATGAGGGGATAAAGGCTAATTTAGGAATGAACTTGATGGATGAAGCTGTATGCATAAACCGGCTTTGGTGGTGGGGTCATGTGAGGCGAATGGAGGAGGATAGGTTACCTAGGAGAATAATGGACTCTGTTGTGGAGGGTAAGAGAAGTAGAGGTAGATCTAGACGACGATGGTTAGACTCAGTTTCTAACGATTTAAAGATAAGAGGTATAGAACTAAATGAGGACACAGCAGCAGTTGCAAACAGAGGCTTGCAGACTGAACGAGGAAAAGCCATAACAGTCTATAATGATAATGTATGTATGTAACCACAGAAAACCATCTTCAGCACTATCAAATGTCCAGTTCCATGGCTAAATGGTTAGAGCACTGGCCTTTGTTCACAGGGTCAGGAATTTCAACCATAATTGGTTAATTCCACTGGCACGGGCTTTGTGTTTGAGATTTAAAGAGAAATATAACCTTTGTTGAAGTTTTAAATTAATTTTTGATATTGTAGTTAGACCCATTGACACCCAGCACCTTCTTTCACCTCTTTCTGCTCCAAACTTGCACAAACTGGCAATGTGAAACCCTCACCAAATCTCTTCATGAAAATCAGATATCCATAATGGCCCTACAAGAAACAAGGAACCCGGATGAAGAGAATTTTAAATCTGAAGGCTACCGATTTTTCAAGAGCAAAGTGCAAAAAGGAATCCTCAATGGAGCTGTGATGCTTGGAACCGCGTTTGCTGTTAGAACCAAGATCCTTAAATCGGTTGCAAATTCGAACCAGTGAATGACAGATTGTCTATACTAACAATTAAATGCGCGAATAAAACCTATGCCCTAGTTAACGCACATGCTCCGACAAACGATAAGAACAAGTCTGATCCAGACGAAGTTGATCATTTCTGGGACCTACTGGATGAAAAATTAAACGAAATTCCCAAACACCATGTCAAGCTTCTTTTGGGTGACTTCAATGCCCAACTAGGTCGTGAAAAGAAGTACAAGAAAGTTATAGGAAATTACCCTGCTCACAAAAAAACCAATCCCAACGGCAAAAGACTGGTGTCCATTTGCGAAAATCACAACCTGCAGGTCATGTCAACTCACTTTCGCCATCTACCCAGAAAGCAAATGACTTGGCGTTCTCCCATCCAAACTCTCGGAGAGTTCCAAATAGATCATGTGGCAATCTCCAGGAGAAACAGCCCTGAGATTATGAATGTCAAAGTAAAGAAAGGCATCAATGTGGCCTCAGATCACTATATGTCTCTGATCAAATTCAAACCAATTCCTGCAAACACAAGGAAGACAACCAAACAGATCACACGCTTCGACAACGATACACTTCGGCAAAGGGTCGAGGAGTTCCAGGAGAAGGCTAGACCAAATGACTGTGACTTTAACACCACCAAAAGTCTCCTTGTTGAGGCCGCCAAAGACGTTGCAGAAATCAAGAGAAGCAAAAAGCATGCCTGGTGGAATGGTACCTGCAAATCAGTCCTCAAAGAAAGATTCAATGCGTGGAAACAGTACTACTCTACAAAATCAGAAATTGATTGGGAATCCTACAAAACCCAACATGCCCAAGCAGCTAGGGTGTTCAGAACTGAGAAACGTAAATACAAAAAATCTCTCATTGATAAGATAGAACAAAACTTCAGGAAGAATGAAAGCAGAGAGTATTACAGAGCCTTCAAATGCAAGCTCACTGGCTATAAACCACCATCTCTATGATTTGAGCAAAAGGACGGCACACTTGCGACGTCAGATGAAGAAAATTGTAGCATTCTGGCAGATTACTTCAAGAATTTACTTAATTGCTCTAAACCGCAAAGCCCCACTGAGACCAAGGAACCCTTACTCAGGTACCCAGATTCCAGACCACCCGACAAAGATGAAATCAAGTGCCACATTGCCTGTCTCAAAAATAACAAAGCGCCGGGGGAAGACTCAGTAGTAGCAGAACTATGGAAATATGCCCCAGAGAAATCACTTGATATCTTGCAAAAGCAAACAGAAGAAATTTGGAGCAAGGAGACCCTACCCGGAGACTGGAAAATAGCTTTGATCCATCCATTACACAAGAAAGGGAGCATGAAGAACATCAACAACTACAGAGGAATATCTTTGCTACCCGTGACTTACAAAATTCTATCACTTGCCATCCTGGAGCGTTTGGAAGCACAAGTCGAACATCAAATAGGTGAATAACAAAGAAGGTTCAGAAAAAGTCGCTCAACAGCCGAACAGATCCAAAATCTCAAAAGGATCATCAGATATTGTACACTAAGGTCCAAGCAGTATGTGTCTGTCTTTGTGGATTTCAGGAAAGCGTACGACTCCATTGACCGGGAAGTCCTGCTAAACATCTTAAATGAATTTGGAGTTGATTTGAAACTGTTAGCATTAATTAGAGCCACCCTGACCGATACAAAATCCAAGATGAAGTTCCACAGATGTCTCTCGCATTCCTTTGACATCAAAACAGGAGTCCGACCAGGTGATGGGCTATCCCCGATACTCTTCAACTGCTTTCTTGAAAAGATCATCAGAACCTGGCGGGCGAGATTACAGGAAACCAACTACAGTCCACTAAGAATAGAAACCAAATCCAAGGGGATCACAACAGACTACTTAGCATTTGCCGATGATATTGCCGCTCTCTCAAACAACGTAGAAACCGCTAGAGCTCAAGTTGAAATGTTAAAGGAAATTGCCGAACAAACTGGTCTGCAGATATTGTTTGAAAAAACAGAAGTAATGACTAAATCAAAGATGCCCCACCAAAACTCCATACAGAATACGGGGACATCACCCGAGTAGACAAATTCAAATACCTGGGTGAGATAATCATGAAAAATGGACTGGACAAAGAAGCACTTCAGGAGCAAGTACGCAAACTGGAAATAGCCTACCAAGCATCCCGCGCAATCTACAACAAAAAATGCCTTTCCCTAAACACCAAGATACGTCACTATGAAACAGTTCTGAAGCCAGCGGTTCTATATGCAGCTGAAACCCTGTCTCTAAATGCCAACAAAGGACTCCTTGAAGAATTGGAGAAAAAAGAGCACAAAATTGTGAGAGGAATCTTGAGATCAAAGTACAGAAATGGAATCCATCAAAAGAGATCCAACGAAGAAGTCTACAACAAAATAGAGAAAATTACTGACACAATCCGAAAAAGGCAGGCACGATTTTATGGTCATCTGGAAAGAATGGACGGAAGAAAGATAACTAAAGAGATATTTCACTTTTTTGATTCAAATCCCAAAACCACAATTCCCTGGTTTAGAAATACCAAAGAAGACCTGCAAATGCTACATATCTCAGCAGAAGATGCCCTTAACAGAGACTGCTTCCGCAAGAAAATATTGACGAACGGGCTAAACCGAGATGAGCAACCGAAGAGAAGACACGGTGCCCCTTGGACAGAGGAGTGTAAGCAGGCCCACTCACAAAGAATGAGGGAAATTTGGGCTCTAAAGAAGGCCAAGTTCAGTGTCAAATGCAAGAAGACTTAACGTTGTCCTTGATGGCCCCAGGGGATTATTATTATTTAATAATAATAATTATTATTATAATAAATTATAATAAATATTAATAATAATATAATATAATAAATTATGATTAATAATAATAATAATAATAATAATAATAATAATAATAATAATAATAATAATAATAATAATAATAATAATAATAATAATAGCTAGTACTTACCGTTTAATGGTCAAAACTAAACCTTTCCTAACATCCCTTACATCACCTAGCCACAAAGGAGCCGGGAATTAGTCACAGGAGCACAGGAAAGAATTCAGCGAGAGAATGAAGGAATACTGGGCCAAGAACACAATCCAGTATGCCAAAAGGGGCAGACGACGACAAAAACACAGCTAGAACACAAGCACCGTGGTCCGCAGATGGTCTAAACACAAAGAAAAAAAATAGCTAGTACTAGCACGATCAGTAAAAGACTAGAAATGCACAGTTCATTCATACCCTGCTTTACCTCTTAACGCTCTTTCAAATGACACTGTGGTCGGTATTCCTCTGACGTCACCCGGTAAACGATTTTCTCGGACGGCAAACACAGAAAATGAGTTATTATATGTAGCAGTTCGATGGTAAGGAATGACGAGCAGGTTTGATGTTTGAGCACTTGTATCTCTGTTATGCACATTTGAGAAAATGAAAACACAAAGAAAGGTAAGATGGGAAAGATGAAGTAAGGACTCTGTGGAAGAGAGATAGAGTATGATGATTACGAGGAACATGGAATCACAACCACTCTAGTTCTAGGAAAGATGATGACACATGGTCATATTTTCTTAGATTGCATATGTACCTCAGTGCATTTTGCGCATTGTAGCCTTAGGAACAACAGTGACCTCACATCATTGAAAACAACATCGCAATAGTCGAAATGTGGCATTACAAGAGCCTCGATTAATTTCTGTTTAAGTTTTATTGGAAAAGACTTTCCAACATAAAAGTTCTGGTTGAAGAAAAGAAAGAGCGCAGAGGGGGAAGATGGACTGAAGAGAGAAGAGCGCAACATTCTGAAAGAATAAAGGCACTGTGGAGAAAGAGGAAGGAAGAAGGGATGATTAGAAGGAAGTGAAGTGGTATTGGCGTGGTCCTAAGTTTGGCCGGTTCGCAAGAAAGAAGAAGAAGAAGGGCAGAGAAAACGTTTTGGCAGATATGTAAGATATGTCCAGACCAAGTCATGCGTTTGTCCATGATAACGCCGAGGTTCTTCACTTGTGGTACAAAAGGAATTGGAACATTCTGAAGGATTACTCTGGGCAATGGACATTTATTAATACTTGTCATTTGATTTTGATGGCCAAGAAGGATTACTTGTGACTTTGTAGAGTTCAACTGCAGGTCGTGGGCAACAGACCAGTCACTAACAGCCTGTAAGTCAATGTTTAGTAAGTTTGTATTTTTCTGAAGGTCTTGTGATGTAGTCTGTGTAGAGTTGATGATCGTCAGCATATATGTGGTATTTGCAATGTCTTAAATTCGATGATATGTCATTAATAAAGAGTGTGAAAAGAAGAGGTCCAAGTACAGAGCTTTGAGGGTCTCCTCAATTCACGGCACCACGAGGAAACAATTCCATTATTACCTTTCACACATTGTTGACGTCCCTCAAGATAGGAATGCATCCAAGCAATCGTACTCTGAGAAAAATGTAGAGCCTTCAGTTTTACAAGTAATATGTCAACGTCTACATTGTCAAAAGCTTTACTATAATCTAATAGTACTAGAACTGTGACTCATTGTCTGTCTATTTCTTGTCAAACGTTCTCAGTCACTTCGAGTAAGGCTGTAGTTGTACTATGTCCTTGTCGGAAACCGAACTGGAAAGGATTAAGGAGATTGTATTGAATCCGGTGTCTTCCTGAAATTTTAACTTAATTACAGGTTTTTCAAGTAAATTTAACATGATATACCCACAAACACAAGACTGCTGTATTCTACTAGCCAACGCCGACAAACCTAGCTATTAGTTTATTTTACAATGTTAACAGTATTTAAGTATGATGGTAAACAAAATTTACTACACATTTAACCCGATTAACAACTTAGAGAGCATCTAATGTGAATTAAAATTGTATTTTAAGAGTACGGGTTCAAATATGATTCAATATATCAGAGGACAATAACACTAAGTGCATAAACCTGCCAAAGTTGTTGAACAATTTAAAATTTAAAACATTTTAGTGTTATCCAATAATTTTACATTAGATTTCAGTAATTCACTATATTTATATATATATAATGCTATAAGCCATCTTTAACTAGTCAAATGTGGACACCTATTGTAACACAAAAGCACATTTTAAATAACTTCCATTCTATTTTAAGAAGTAATGCAAGTTCAAATATAAACAGGATCCTGATTATATTTTCATGATTTTGAGGTACAAACATGGCTGATGATGCCCATAATATAAGGGCAAAACATGCCCCATTTATGAAATTAACAATAATGTAGAATTTCAAAAGTAATAAGAAAATATATTGTACTGAAAAGACCCCCTGTGGGTGGGGGAGGTAGAATAACACCCACAGTATCCCCTGCCTGTCGTAAGAGGTGACTAAAAGGGGCCCCAGGGGCTCTGAACTTCGGAGCGTGGGTTGGCGACCGTGGGGCCCTCAGCTGAGTCCTGGCATTGTTTCCACTTACTTGTGCCAGCCTCCTCACTTTCACCTATCCTTTCTGACCTCCCTTGGTCAACTCTTGTTCTTTTCCGACCCCGACGCTATTAGGTTTGCGAGGGCTAGGGATCCTTCATTTTCACACCCTTCGTGGCCTTTGTCTTCCTTTGGCCGATATCTTCATTTTTCGAAGTGTCGGATCCCTTCCATTATTTCCCTCTGATTAGTGTTATATAGAGGATGGTTGCCCAGTTGTACTTCCTCTTAAAACAATAATCACCACCACCACCACCTGTACTGAAAAGGTGGAAAATTTTAAAAATAAAAATTAGATTTTAATATTATATTGAAACTCTAATATGGATCAAAAAATGAAATTCATAACTTGCAACTAAGTGGTAAAATAGCAAAAATAAGTGACACAATAAGTGAGGTACTTTTATATAGATTTAATGCGATGAAAATCGGGACTTTGAATTTACTACGTGCTAAGCAGGAAACATCTTGATGAGGAATGCACTAACGAGGTTTCACTGTACTTGGAATTGTTTTGTTGTGTATTGACAAGTTGTAAATTAAAACAACATATTATACACACCTCCTAAGAATTAAGACAATAATACAAACTACCTACCTTCTTTATTTCTATAGCTTTTTCTAAATTTCCTTGACGGCAGTAGAGTTGCAGCAGACGGCGTAACACTCCCCTTGTGTTCAAGTTTTTACTCTTTAATTCAACAAGATGACATTCCAGTTCCTCCACACTCATGTCTCGCTAAACAGGTGGACACAATTGTGTAAAACAGAGACATTACCAAATCATAAGAAACTTAATCTTATTTGTATCTATGTATACTTACAGGGTGAGGAATGTGTTGACCCAGAATATCAGGCGAAGACATAGTTAGCCCTGAATGAACTAGAGAATCAACCACTACCTGAACATTTTTTGTCTCTTCTTCTGAGAAACCATTTTGAACTGTATAATTGGATATGATATCACCAACAAATGACGAAATGGGAATTTCTTGTTGTTGATATGCCTGTAAGGAAAGTACAAAAATGATGTTTCATATTTCTTCATATAAGGGAAAGTACATGAAAAATAGAAAACATATTACTACTGCATGTCAACCTATTCCAGAAATCTTGATCCATGGGTAACTGCTGAAATGGGTAAGAAAGAGGAGTCACCTTACAGTCTGGTAAAAATACCAACTGTCAAATGAGAGATACTCCACTGGAGCAAATGTACCATTGAAAATATACAGGCTTGTGTATCTCTCACAACAGATAATGTAATGGAGTTTCCAAGTTCTGGTGAATTTTGTATGTTCTAAGGGGAAATACAACAAGATAATCATTGTGATATTTGTTTCAGTTTATGCCAGGTGATTAAGGATAGGTTGAATGGAGAATCCCACCTTCAATAATTGTTTGTTTTTTACTACTAGTCTATGTAATTATGTAACATAATCCAGCTTAAAATCTAATTACATTATTTACAAAGTGCATGTTTCATTCCTAACGCATAACATCTTCAGCTAAAAAAAGATACAAAAATTGGCATAAACGAAATAACAAACGCTGCTGCTGCTGCTGGTATGGTATGACTCATAGCTTAAAGGATAGTCTGGATAGGTTTCAAGGTACATATTGTACGTTTTCTTAATGTTAAGTTCAGCAGGAAGACTTGCCTAGGCTGTAGTGGGAGTTCCTGCCTTCACACACACACACACGGTTTACTACTTCATCAGATAAAGCATGGGGTCTATTGCCCTGTTTTCCCCAACCAACATTATAAACATTTCCTTCAGTCATTTTTCTCTGAATGATTTGCACCCGTTTAGCCGAAATACCATGAATTGACAAAAAAGCTTTGTAGCAGATAGGAATTTCGTGAAGTACTTCCTCTCTAACTATCCTAGCTTTATACCTGTAGATGTAACTATGTAGCGAAGCCTCATCTTCTGTCCTGCGTGTTCTGTGTCTTTGAATCCGATGGCATGAAATAAGCAAGGTGAAATATGCTGACTGTTCATCATAAGAGGAAAGAGAATTAAGTATTTTGAGGATTTCTAATCTTTCCTGTTGTGAAATAATTTCAAAACACTTCAACCACGTACACTGACATTCTGGTCCCATTTCATGAGTACTTAACCCAAGTTTCTTACTCACATCTTCCATGCGTCCATACTTCATTTTTTTCTTGGATGAAGTAACAGGCTTTTGTTCATCTTGCAATTCACCAATGCTGTATCACCTACACATTCATCTTCCATTCTGTAGCAATAAATTAGATTGCAAACAGCAATTAACATAACAAAATCATCCACCAACAGTACACAACACACTAAAAACAATACAGTGACTATTGGCTGTGAATAATGCAACAAGCTGGCCAACTCCAAAAAGTACAACTGGACAATCATCTTTTTTCCACTGTTTTGCCTGGACCTTCATCCATATTCCCCTGCATAGCTATTTTTAAAATGTCCATAGCACAGCACTGTCATCTTCCTTTGAGAGTTGAACAGTACGTATAGATTCTACACTCAATTCTGCGCTGTACAGTGGTGCCACCTCAATTTTTGTTATTTGTGGACATTCATCCTTCTTCCCCTGGATGCTTCATTTGTTTTTGCTTGTGGGAAGGGGATTCAAAAATTAATTAATCTATTTCAAGAATTTCACTATAAAATGAATCCTTTTTTTTATATAACTTATTACTTGTACCTCTGCTTTTAATCCTCTTCAAATTATGGTCATATTTACCTCAATTTAATTATGTTTATATTTAAATATTGAAATCTTTTGCTCAGAGAGTCTGGTTTTTATTTAGGTAAATACTGTTGATGGAGTAAAATATTATTTGTTAATTAGTGACATTATGACATCTGTATTAGGAAGTAAATTTAAATATAACTTTGTATTAACTAGCATAATGCTAAATAGGTAATTATCACTGAAATAAAATGATGTGTTGATGAATCCTACATAAATTCAAGCAAGTAACCCCATTCTTGTCTGCATCCAAGCAAGTCTCATATCAAAACAATGAACAATTCAAAAAATAAACTGCTACGTTGATAAGCACAGTAGGAAGAAGCAAGCAAGCAAGCAAGTTAACCTGTAGCCTGCCCAAGTTGGGCTGAGTTTGACCTGGACAGGAGCGCAGCAGCCTGCCTGTTCTATTGTTTATGTGTGGCTAGCTTGCTTGCCTGCTTTCCAGGAAAGAATGGCCAAGTTAAAAGCCTAATATGTACATCTCTGGTACTATAATGACAAACTCAGATACGGACTCCATGGGTGTCACTCCTCGCTCTACCGGGCGAGTTGGCCGTGCGCGTAGAGGCGCGCGGCTGTGAGCTTGCATCCGGGAGATAGTAGGTTCGAATCCCACTATCGGCAGCCCTGAAGATGGTTTTCCGTGGTTTCCCATTTTCACACCAGGCAAATGCTGGGGCTGTACCTTAATTAAGGCCACGGCCGCTTCCTTCCAACTCCTAGGCCTTTCCTATCCCATCGTCGCCATAAGACCTATCTGTGTCGGTGCGACGTAAAGCCCCTAGCAAAAAAAAACAAAACTCCTCGCTCTCACGTTGACAGTCCCTTGGAAACAGTAAATTTCCAGAAGTGATCCCCAAGATTGAAAGGAATGTACAGATCAAATACAGTGTCTCGGATGAATCTAGTAGTACTGTACAGTAATTTGGGGTAACACATGAAAGAAAACAAAACCAGTAGTAGTAGTAGTAGTAGTAGTAGCAGCAGCATGGCTATGGCTATTTTGTCGTAGACATTTTTGTTTGACGTCACTCAGGCAACCTGCACGTCAATTTCAACGTCCATTTCACTCCACCAGATGGCAGAGAAACCAAAACTCTGTCCAGCAACCTATGATTGAGTTTTAATTAATTTCGTCAGGTAAACACTAAATGTATCCCCAGAGATATTTTACATGCTGATATTGTAAAACATGCAGTGCTAAAAGGATGTAATTCCACAATTTCACTCTTCAAATATTTTCCCGTAAAAAGAGGAAACATGTTTCTGTATCTCAGACTGGCCTACTGAATAATTGTAACAAACATATGGGAGGGACTGATTTCCACTATTGGTTAGCGTCAAAATACCCTGGCTGACTCATCAAACAATGCACACTACTAGAAATCTACTCATACTAGAAACAAATTAATTATTTATCATTAGCGCATATTTTCAAGGAGAAAGAACATCTTTGACATTACTGAAAGTCTTTCTGACGCATTGGAAAAAAATCACTCATCAAAAGGTTGCTATCCTAGCAGACGACTTTAACTGTCGGATAGACATATCAAACACCAAAAGCCAGCTCGTTGTAGACATTTTAGAACAGGAGGGTTTCACTCTACTCAATAACAGACAAGAGATGACATACGTATGTTACAATGGAGCTAGTGCAATCGATCTAATCTTCATCAACACTTATGCAAAAGCCATGAGAATCAAGACCCTTTCCAACTCGGATGTGGCCCCTCAAAGGGAGCACTTACCAGTAGTCACCAAGACTGCATATGAAACAAACTATCCACAAAAGAGAATTCACGAGAATTTGATAGTAAAGCGTTTTCTACACTGACTTTATCAATGAAGCAGCAACAAAAGTAGGACACATCAAGGAGCAAATTGTTAAAAGGAATACAGATAAAGCAGCTGTTAAAATGTAAAATATAAAAAAAGAAGTGTAAGTTGTAGCATCTATAAGGAAATGCCGATCGATACCTCGGTTTGACTCTGAATGCTACTGGAAATGGAGGCAGGTTTTTTAATACCTCCACAAAGCCAGGGCCTCCAATTCAAAGGAAGCCTTGCAGACATGTAGCATCTTAACACGTTCAGTACCTGCTTCTGAGCAGGACACTTGAATGCGTGGACCAGCCATTTTCATGCCTGGCCCTCTTGACGTGCATCACTTAATACAATTTACAATTACTCCTAAACTATAAATGTTAGAAAAATGATACTTTGTGCTTACCTCTAGTAAATATTTAGGGTGTGATATCTGGTGTCACAGGTTTCAAAATACATCTAATTTTATACAGCCTATCTGTATTTTCAGCATAATGATTACTGTCACCGAAGTGAAGGAATGAAAGAAAGGAAGCGTATTCGGAACATTGTATTAGAAAATACCAGAGTATGAAAAACAGGGTCTTCGGTCCAGTACATTTTTATATCAGGATTTTGGACTAATCGGTTTCCATGATTGCATGATCGAATTCTTTGTGAAAGGCCGGGGCACCGCACTTATCACTTGACTCGCGTATAGATTAGTCTGCTTACACACATACTGATAAAATTCGTCATTCATGAAAATACTCGCGTAACTCAAAATATCCTGCTTATTTTCTATTTGACCATTTATACGTTAATTCTCTGTAAATGGTGGAACAGGTGAACAATAACTAGGATGATAATGTACCAGGCACTTCACTTTTCTCTACAGGCCTATCGGATTCGGGAATCGGAATTTCCTCGTCACTCTCACTTTCACTATCTATTTTAGGAATAAGTTCATCACCAGAATAATCATTGTGAACAATATCTAATAATTAATCTTCCGTAAGAAACTTTGTTTTATAAGCCATTATACTACATTCGGTAAGAACGACACGCACTGCACTGGAATCTCAAGTACCGTCTTGACGCGCGAGGAAGTGCCGAGATATTCCCGCTAAAACAGCTAAGATAAACATGAGCACACTCAACGCGAGGGATATCTCAAAAAGATCAACCAACTTCCTGCTACAACCAGTAATGCTGACTAAGGTGTAAGAATGCATAGATGACGAATATAAACAGCATTGCTTCACGCGGAACATTAAATGTCTTACGCCGTCCACAGCCCGCAGCATAAGAGCAAGCTTAGATGTCTTACGCCATCCACAGTCCGCAATGAGTTAAGACACGGTTATAAAAGCTCGTTAAAAGAAAAAAGTTCATTTTGGATAAACAAAACAGAAAGATGACTTGTAGAAAAGGCAACGGTCAATCATTACGAAGCACTGAAAGCTAGGGCACCAAAATTCCCTCACTCTTTGGCGGTACAACTCATGTTTGGAAATAAGACCCCGCTTTGAATTTCATCCAAACTGAAAACAAAAGAATTTACACAAATCACAGAAGTAGAAGTGATAACCACAGTTACTCAACTGAAAGGACACAAAGCCACAGGCCCAGATGGAATTTACATAATGAGCATCTGCAACAAGCATTACCTTACATGGCAGAGATATGGACAGCCCTTTTCAACAAATGCAAGGAAATGAGCACAATTCCAACAAGCTGGATATCACCTAAAATAAAGATAATGTACAAAGGAAAAAGGAAATGTAAATTCACTGGATTCCTACAGGGGAATTGCTATTGAAAACACATTATTTAAGATTTTTAGCAAAATTCTTACATAAAGATGAACCAAAGAAACATCGAGTGTAATTCTTGATCAGCAGTTTGGTTTTTGCAAGGGAAAATCAACTCTTCGTGCAGTTGAAAATCTACTGGAAGTTATCGGTGATGCCCTTTCAAAGAGGGAAATACCATATCATCTTTATTGACTTCAGGAAGACCTTTGACCTATTGGAGAGATATTGATAAATAAACTCTCCCATATGGTTGGAGAAGAAAGCCACCGACTCAGTATCCTAGATAATATCCTAGCCCATAATGAAATTACAATCTAAGATATCCTCCAGTCATCTTCTCCCATAAAACAGATGAACAGATGATCGGCATCCTACAAGGTGATCCAGCCAGCCCACTGTTCAACTTGGTGATAGCAGACGTAGTAACAGAATTTAAAGGGCAATCTTCCTTATTTATGTACGCAGATGACATGGCCTTAGGCTCATCTAATCTTTTTTTTTTGCTAGGGGCTTTACGTCGCACCGACACAGATAGGTCTTATGGCGACGATGGGATGGGAAAGGCCTAGGAGTTGGAAGGAAGCGGCCGTGGCCTTAATTAAGGTACAGCCCCAGCATTTGCCTGGTGTGAAAATGGGAAACCACGGAAAACCATTTTCAGGGCTGCCGATAGTGGGATTCGAACCTACTATCTCCCAGATGCAAGCTCACAGCCGCGCGCCTCTAACGCGCACGGCCAACTCGCCCGGTCATCTAATCTTGATGACCTACAAGAGTGCATGGACAATAAGGCAGCATGGGCAGATAAGAACAAGCTACAACTGAACCAATTATTAATTTTGTTTTACAAGTTGCTTTACGTCACACCGACACAGTTGAGTCTTTTAAAGATAAAAATTTCATTGTTCCGTATTGAAAGTATTAACGTTAAAAATTAAATAATTGAAAAAGAGGTTCAACCTATTCAATACATAAAAGAAAGGAATGTAGTGATTACATTCTTATTTAATAGTGATTAGAAATGGGACCGGTTCCGACCCTCGTCCAGGTCATCGTCAGCCGTTCAAAACATAAAAAACAAGAAAAACAATGCATATGAAAAAGAATAAGTGAACTCTGGATCGGTATAAGATGAAATATAAATTGATGATGGGGGTAGAAATTGTGAGTCACTTAAAATAAAACAGTACGTAATATTATGAAAGGTAGTACGGCACACGCAATGATAAGTAAAGTCACTCAATGTTTATGAATAGTGGAGAACGGTCAAATGGGTCAGTTTTTACACTCTGTCAGGTACAAAGTCACAACACTATCGAACAACATATGAAGATCCATAAATATTTTGAAGTCGCAGACGAATAGATTTACAGAAGCAAACTGCCAGCTCTCGGTGATCAGAGCGGCACATCCAAGGTCATGCACTGTGGTCTCGAACGCCAAAGTAGAATGGAGAATATCCTGAAGGTCCAGTATTTGCCATTCTACTTTGGCGTTCGAGACCACAGCGCATGACCTTGGATGTGCTGCGCTGATCACCGAGAGCTGGCAGTTTGCTTCTGTAAATCTATTCGTCTGCGACTTCAAAATATTTATGGATCTTCATATGTTGTTTGATAGTGTTGTGACTTTGTACCTGACAGAGTGTAAAATCTGACCCATTTGACCGTTCTCCACTATTCATAAACATTGAGTGACTTTACTTATCATTGCGTGTGCCGTACTACCTTTCATAATATTACGTACTGTTTTATTTTAAGTGACTCACAATTTCTACCCCCATCATCAATTTATATTTCATCTTATACCGATCCAGAGTTCACTTATTCTTTTTCATATGCATTGTTTTTCTTGTTTTTTATGTTTTGAACGGCTGACGATGACCTGGACTAGGGTCGAAACCGGTCCCATTTCTAATCACTATTAAATAAGAATGTAATCACTACATTCCTTTCTTTTATGTATTGAATAGGTTGAACCTCTTTTTCAATTATTTAATTTTTAACAGTTGAGTCTTACGTTGACGACTGAACAGGAAAGAGCTAGGAGTGGGAAGGAAGCACCTGTGGCCTTAATTAAGGTACAGCCCCAGCATCTGCCTGGTGTGAAAATGGGAAACCACCGAAAACCCTCTTCAGGGCTGCCGATAGTAGGGTTCGAACCCAGTATCTCCTGTATACTGGCTACTGGCTGCACTTAAGTGACTGCACCTATTGAGCTCAGTCTGAACGAAATTAAAACCATTCATATGACTTTCCAAAAAGGAGGCAGGACAAAAAAGAGCAATGAAATATTTTATAAAGGTGAGCCACTAGAAAGAGTGAGAGATTTTAAGTATCTAGGAATTACATTAGAGACCAGCGGAGTTAAGTTTTAACAAGCATGTCAAAGAAAGAGCGGTTGCTGCAATTCGTGCTATGAGTGACATTTGTCATATCAGGTTATTCTCTCTAGACACAGTGATAAAGCTTTTTCTAACACCAAAATCAGGCCTATTCTAACCTATGGCATACATTTAATCTGACATCACATTACAAAGACCGACCTACAATGATGGGAAGCAGTAAAGACTACATTCCTGAAAAGAGCACCAGGTATCTCTAATCTAACTCCTTCAAGACTGGAGCACAAGTTTGCAAAGGAGCCATTTTAATTGAGGAAATAAGATTGGAATTTCTACTTCCAACCACAGCAGCACATGAAACCTTCATGTAGGAAAGGACAGAGAAGAGGAATGAAATTGATCTTGACTTTTATGGCACTAGTGAGTTTACTGACCGCAGCTGGACTCAACCTAATCAGGATTTAAAGCATGTTGGCAGCGCATGGCTTCCACCACAAAGTGTGTTCAACAAGGTCCTTTCACAAGCCTAACAACACTTGTTTCAGATTGTGTTATAGACAACGTACAAGATATATCTTACGGTGCAATGAAATGACAAGGTCCATCACCGAGATAGCCACTGAAAACAGTATCTAAATGTAAATTTTGTAACTATGCATACTTATGCACAATAAATATTTATTCTTATATAAGACTTAAGAAGTGGTATTGGCCACTCTTCAATCAGAATGACTGATATACAGTAATAATTGTTAGTGTTCGAGTGCTCCACAAGGTAGCAAATAATGAACAACTAATTTGTTGGATTTCAGCAGAGCCATTGTTATATTTCTCATCAAAACAAAACCACCATGACCTACAAGTGGAAGAGTACTTTTATCAAACCCAAAGCTAAATAAAGCACAACTACCTCCAGTCCAAGCAACAGTCAGATATGATGGGAAGCATCACTACCTCAAAAGAAGAAGTAAGCAGAGAAGGTGTCAGTTGGAAGAATGCTGCTCCAAACCTTGAACATTTTGTGAGTGTAATGTAACATTATGTGTTCCTTGCTTCTCGAAGTTTCATGGCAAGAACTAAGATTGTTAGGGTTCTGACTTTTAAAACAATAATCACCACCACCATCACCACTGTTAGGGTTCTGACATAACTGTTCATGAGGAAGTGATCTCAAGAGAAATAAAATGGACCTTAGTAATGCTTTTGAGTCAACAGTAATTTATTTTTCTGAATTTTTATGATAAGTATTTTGTAAAACACGCAGTCCCAATGTCTTCAATTGAGGACAGGTACTAACTGCACTTATGCTGTTCTTCCAGGCAAAACACACTGTAAAATCCTCATTTGTATTGTCAACCATTATTTATTCTAAATTTGAAATACAAATTCTGAAAAAAAATATGTCTGGGTCCTAATGGGTTAATATACTGGTATGCAACTGTAGAAGACTCACCACCATGTTAAGGTGTCAAGTCTGCAAGGTCGAGTCCCACAGATTAAAAAAAAAAAAATTACTATCAGATTGTAGGGTGGCAGGGTAGGAGAGGTGGTGTGGTATACAATTTCTGATCACTAGAATGCTTGCCAAAAGCCTGGATTCAATTCCAAACCTATCTGCAGTGTTCATATGGAGTCACTGTTGATGATCCATTGGATGGCAATGTAAAGCCTTGAGCAGGCTATGTGCCTACACCGGGTTTCACCCTCCCCCTACCTAATTATCATAATCATCCCACACCCAGACACATGTCGCCCATGGATGTCAAAGACCTGCACCAGGTGAGCCGAACATGTTGTCTGACACTTCTGGCACTAAAAGCCTACAATAATTAAAAACCACTGTACAGGTGGAATATGGATATCAGACTGATGATTGAAAAAGAAAAGAAAAATGTCCACGCAATCCTGTGTTGATTTTATTTGATTTAAGATACAAATTAAACTATTCTAATGCCATTAACAATCAAGTTATATAGAGAGACAAGAACAAGAAAAGGGATAATAGGATAACATAATAAGTCAGCATCGGAAGAAGGAGCAAAGAAATAAGCAATAAGAACAAACCAGAAAACAGAAAAGCACAAGAAGAATTTCCACCTCCTCATACACTGTTGTCTTCAAATAGAAGAAAACCAAGCAAATGCCTTAGGTCACCTACAGTAGCTATCAGCTTGCATTCGGGAGATAGTGGGTTCGAACTGCACTGTCAGCGGCCCTGAAGATGGTTTTCCGTGGGGCTGTACCTTAATTAAGGCTACAGCTGCTTCCTTCCCACTCCTAGCACTTTCCTATCCCATAAGACCTATCTGTGTCAGTGCAACATTAAAAGAACAAGAGAGAGAGAGACAAGGATTACTTGGTTTGACACTTCTTTGTTCCTTTCCATTCTTTACATTGACCTGTTAAGATTCTTTTCCCCTTCTGTGCTTGTCTTGTGTTCCCGATCTTTTACCACTTGCATTCTTCTTTAATTTATCTCTCTGCCCTTTTCCTGAATGTATCTAGATTTCTTCGTAACCTACACTTCCCATATCGAGACTGAAAACCTGAGAAATTGGTCCCTGAATGAGTGTTGATGCCCACCCTCCTGATAAAGCTGGGAAGCAGAAACGAGCTCGACAGGAGCTAAGAAGAGATGTATATAGAAGAACTAGGACTGATGGTTGTGTATGAAGAGCTGAAGATTGTCCTTGTCCTTTTGTGTTATCTTTATATTTCTCTCTCTTTCCACAATGATCTGACAGTGTTTATCCCACTATGTTTTCAGTATTTGTCTTGATTTGACAATTGTTTGTTCCTTTTCATTAATAATATGGCAGAAGAAATTTTAATTAAGCCAGAACTCACCTTCAAAATGTTATCTATATTCTTGCTTCCATTCTTTGTGGAGGTCAGTACTTCAAGAATGAAATGACCAGCCCAATCATTCCCCTCTTTACTAGATGACAAGATCATGATCTTAAGGAGGCCCACAGCAGAAGTAATATCTTTAGTAGATATGTACGCATCAACTAAGGGACGAAGTAACCTTTCAGTGTCCACAGGACTCTCAAATCTCCTGCCTATAACACAATACACACTTTTGTATTTAAAAAAAACCATGTCAACCACTTTTACAGTACATTTATTTGGACATGAATTTTCCATTAAGAAAGTCAATAAAATATATCAAAGTTTGCCTCTGGCTTTTA
This sequence comes from Anabrus simplex, assembly GCF_040414725.1. Classification (NCBI taxonomy): domain Eukaryota; kingdom Metazoa; phylum Arthropoda; class Insecta; order Orthoptera; family Tettigoniidae; genus Anabrus; species Anabrus simplex. The sequence goes on from NC_090268.1 coordinate 143,564,696, forward strand.
CTCCTTGAATTCATACAAGAAAAAAAAAAAAAAAGATCTTACAGCAGTAGATAGAATCCTCACAATTGAGGTGGTTTGGATACATGCACCAAACGCAGAAAGATATGATTACTAAGGTGTGGCAGGCTAGACCAGAAGTGAAGAGAGTGACTGAAGACCACAAATTTGGAAGGAACCTATAGAGGAAGCAATTACTGAGGACCTATTATGAATAGAGCAAGAATTCTGATCAGAGACCATGTGAAGCTGGGAAGCAGAAACGAGCTCGATAGGAGCTAAGAAGAGATGAATATAGAAGAACTAGGACTGATGGTTGTGTATGAAGAGCTGAAGATTGTCCTTGTCCTTTTGTGTCATCTTTATATTTCTCTCTCTTTCCACAATGATCTGACAGTGTTTATCCCACTATGTTTTCAGTATTTTCCCCTTCTGTGCTTGTCTTGTGTTCCCGATCTTTTACCACTTGCATTCTTCTTTAAACCTCTGCAAAACCTCCACACCCGACACTACAAACGGATTGACTAAGGGCTGGTTTCATCATAATTTAATGTAGCACTCTTGTCTCGTTAAGCTGCTTAATGTTGCGTTAAAATTGACGCAAGTGTGATAAACTGATAGAACTTGAAATCAATATTCTCTCACCCATGGGTAAATAATACAACTATCGAGATCAAATTATTATTATTATTATTATCATCATCATTATTATTTACGTAGTCAGATGATCGCATTGTTTGTGAGATTATGCCATGAAACATGTACTGTATATAGACATTTATATGAGTTCAGTTAATGTAAGAACTTGTAATTAATAATATGGTATATAATTTATTATTACCTGTACATATGATTTGATATGATTTGTAATCAACTGCAGTATTGTAAAACACACTGTAACATCCAGAATGGCACTAGGTAGACGAGAACTATGGAGAATATTCTTTACATTATATCTGGGCTTTAAGCACTCTAATACGAATCGACTTTTATTGTATACAAGATCAAGTCACTCAGTGATCATATAGAAGAGCTTCACAATAGACTTTTAAAAGACGGTTTTAAAAATGTTTAATAGAAGAATATGTTTTAATATATTGTAGACATGGATTTTAATTTTAAGTATACTCTATTTATCCTTTCTTACCCAACTTGTACCCCCCCCCCACCAACACCCCCTTCCCCTCCTTTCTTCTTTCAGTATCAAATAGTAATAGTTTTTAAAGTTTTTTAAAGTTACCATGGGAAAAAAATCAAGGTTTTTAACGTGCTTTCTATTCTTATATTATCATCTAAAGTTTTTTTTTGACACAGCTGAAGATGACCACTAAGTGGTCGAAACGTGTACTGTGATTGTTAATGTTTTTATGGTTCTAATTCAATCATCCCTTGGTCTCCCCTTTTAGTCGCCTCTCACGATAGGCAGGGGATACCGTGGGTGTATTATTCGTCTGCGTCCCCCACCCACAGGGGGTAAAGAGATAGAGAAAAGAAGAAAGAAGGGATCCATCACAATGTAAATGTTCCACGGAAATTCAAGCAAACACAGTCTGCAGCAAAGTTATGACAACTGTGTTTTGGGATCCATGTCTACAACATATTAAAACATATTCTTCTATTAAACATTTTTAAAACTGTCTTTTAAAAGTCTGTTGTGAAGCTCTTCTATGTAATCACTGAGTGACTTGATCTTGTATACAATTAAAGTCGATCCGTATTACAGTCTTCAAGTGTTTAGTGTTTGTATGGTGTATTGTATGTATTGTTGGTCGACTTTATGCCCGCTGGGACCACAATTAACACTGACAGGTACTGTGAGACCCTGAAAAAACTCAGACGGGCAATTCAGAACCGGAGAAGAGGAATACTGAGCAAGGGCGTAAACATTCTCCATGACAACACTTGCCTGCACGTCGCCAGGCAAACCATTGTTCTCCTGCAACAGTTTCAGTGGCACATCATTATCCACCCACCCTATAGTCCCGACTTGGGCCCAGTGACTATTACTTGTTCCCTAAGTTGAAAGAACATTTGGCTGGAAAGCGATTCAGCACCGACAACGAGGTGAAAGATGAGGTTCACAACTTCCTGAACAGCATGGTGGCAAGCAGGTATGACATGGACATACAAAAATTGTCACAGCGTCTACAAAAATGCATCAACTGAAATGGTGATTATGTAGAAATATAGCTAAATGTTCAAGCTGCAAAATGATGTAAACCATTGTAGAAATAAACAGGTCTATGTATTTATAAAAAATTAGGAGACCTTATTTTTGGGATTACCTTCGTAGTAACAGGTGTTAAACAAGGCTATCATCTTTCACCTTTATTGTTCATAGCGTACATGGAGGGCAGGGATTTCTACAAAATACTCACACAGCTGAAGACCATTCTTTATCTGATTACTCCTGAGCAGCACCAGCACCACTGAGGTGAGCAGCTCTCTCAAGTGCAGTCCATGAGCCTGCAATTTGCGGACCAATGACTCAGGATCTCCTGATGCTGTATGCGGTAAAATGTAGTCCACCAGAGTATCCAGATCTACATTTACACCAAGTTCTATCATGTGATTCAGCACGAAAAGTACTCCTGAAAAATGAGAAACAGAAAAAATCTTGCATATCAATAAACAGGCATGACACTTGTTTCATTTTGAACTCACACCTTACTGTATACTTCATTGTGTTAATTTATCTAGATCAATACAGAACTACTCCAAATATGAAGATAATATAAGTTCCTAACTATGAGGTACATTCAAATTCTGAGGTCTTCAAAGGTTTTCCTTCAAAATGATAGTAGGCAGACACTTGAGATATATTTTAAAACACGCAAGTATCATTTGTGAATAAGTGACTCAGCTGGCAGCCTCATGAGGCTCACTGAAACCATGTGGCAGCAACTGAAACTAAAGATGTTTCAGATACTTAAAATGGCAAACTTCACGTTCCAGAAACAGTGTGCAATCGTCAGTTTTCTTCACTTGTGTGGAGTCACACCAACTAAAATCCATCAGTTGAGTGAGACACACAGTCACAGTATCACAAATGTGAGAACAGTGGTTCATGGGTGCAAAATTTCAACCAAGGCAGAACAGCAAATGCGAACGAGGCTGATTTGAGAACCTGATTGCACAAGTAGAAGTTCTGAGTTCTGCGGATAAAGTGTTTTCCCATGCTGCCATAAAAAAAGGCCAGAGAAAGGTACAATTGTGCTTGCCAATCAAGATAATGATCCTGCTCATTGGGCCTCACAGAGGTTTCAGTACAACAACAGCGACAACTCGGAAGTGTTACATCATGCTCCTTACTCACCTGACCTTGCACCCAGAGATCTTTGGTTCTTTCCACTGTTTAAGGACACTCTCTGCACAGTACACTTTCCAGTTGTATTGCTCTTGCATCAGCCTTCTTCTGGTGGCCAAGATGATGGTGCTTGTTGCTTAAAGCGACCTAACATCTAGGTCATCGGCCCCTACTGATACGAAGTGAAACGAAATGTATTAATAATTAAATTATTTAAATGTATCCATTGACTGGAATTTAAAATAAATGATGAAAAAATATGACTATGAATTTAAAATAATTAGTGAATCTAATTCACAATGGCTTCTTATAACATTATATTAAAAAAGTAGTGAAATATATATCATTTATATACATATAAAAATGAATGTATGTATGTATGTCTCACATGGAATTAAAAACTACTCGACTGATTTTGCTGAAAATTTCACAATTTGTTAGTACTCCTGGGAGAGTTTAGGAAGTGGTTTGAATGAAATCTGATGGGTAGTTTTTTATGATGAGTAATTTTATGTAATTAATTTCATTGCAAAGTCGCACCAAGACTGGATTGACTTGATGGACAGATTGTTGCAAGGCAATAGCAGCTTACGCTATATCATTATAGACCGATACGAAATGTTGTATATAGGAGAATGGGAACATGCCGCCATTTTTTATAAAGTGCCTTTCTTGATGACAGTGCATTTTATTTGGAAATAGCAATCCAACATGCTGTGATCGAGATATACTTTCATGTCGTAGGACCAACTTTCGTAGGTCTGCCCAGTTTTAATTTCCATGCGAGTGTCTTAATTACCATTATAGATGAGTTGAATAAGACTGTTTATGCTCGTCGATAATTATAACTCTATTGTTTAAATATTCATAAATACCTGTTGAGATGTCGCTTGACAGTTGAGTTTACTGAACAGGCGCAGAGTGCACGCGCTGGGTTTATTGATTTTCCGTGTCTGGATCAGAGACCTTAACAATGTCATATGTCTTCAAACCTTTGATAGAAGGTTATCAAACCTAGCTTTATTTCAAATACAAATTGTTTATTGCACAGTTGGTGAAGTGAATTTGCGGGAATGTGTCGTGTGGTTGTGGAATATTAGAAGTAGAAGGTGCATTGGTGTTAATATGTATGTCCGACATGTTTGATTTTGCTATCCTTACCTAACTGGTCAAACAGCTGTATCATAATGAAATCTGAACTCTGATTGGTGGAGAACCTGTATCATAATGAAACTTGAACTACAATGAGCCTCATTAAGATTCAGTTTTCTGACATGTAATACTAATATTTCGGCATCGTCGAGCATAAAAATATTTAAGAAATTATGAAAAAAGTAGAATATCAACAGTGGAATGACACGAGTCCCTAGCGAGAAAAGGCAAGTCTATATAATCTACATAAATGTAATTGTTTGTACCATATGTGCGTATGTATTACATGTCCTCCTAAACCAGTGGAGCGATTTCAACTAAACTTGGTGCACTTATGACTTAGTATCAGGAAACAAACCGCGTGGGGGTAAGACACCCCAAGCACCCTTCAGAGTGGGGAATGAGAGGGTGAGATATGAAAATAATCAAAAATAGTGTCGAATCCATACTTTCTGGGGTCGCTGAGATGAATAGTGACACTCCAGATTTTTTTATAAGTCAAAGTTCAGCTCCATTTTGGTAGGAGAGTGAAGGGGGAATGACATATAAAAAATAATCAAAAATAGTATCGAATCAACAGTTTTGGGAGTCTCTGAGATCTACAGTGACAGTCCAGATGTTTTTGATGATGATGATGATGATGATGCTTGTTGTTTAAAGGGGCCTAATCGGATGTTTTTAAAGTCCAAGTTCAGCACCCTCTGTGTGGGAGTGAGCGGGGAGTAAGATATCAAAATAATCAAAAATAGTGTCCAATCCATAGTTTTCGGGGTGGCTCAAATGAATAGTGGCACTACGAATGTCGTTTTTAAGACCAAGTTGAGCCCCAGTCGGCAGGGGGAGGTGAGAAGGGTGAAGAAAAGAGAATATCCAAATGATCGAGATTATGGATGGTTGTGTGTACGTTCTAGCATAGCTGTCAACTAAACTTGGTAAAAATTTTACCTACTATCCAGAAAAAATACTGTGGGGACAAGACACCCCCAGAAGCCCTAGGGAAGGGGGAAAATAGAATTATAACTTAACGACCGATATTAGTGTTTAATCCATACTTTTCGGGACTACAGGAGTGATTTCAACCAAACTTGGTAAACTTATGACTTACAAAGGGATACCCATAAATAACCAGAATAACACTGCTGTGGGTAACGCTTGCGTAGTACACATTTCTGCTGCTAGGCATGTATAGCGCAACTCATTGCCGGCTCAGTGTCGCCTGTACTGTCAACCTGGCTTGTTCTGTTCATCTGCAGCAATTGTTTTTGCTAGCACTGTTTTGTTCTTGTACATTTTTTATGATGGCAAGTTTAAGTGAACAATGTGCAGTTGTGAAATTTTGTTTTCTACTCTGTAAAAATGCTGCTGAAACTGTTTTAAGAAAAACCCGATTTGTGGCAGATGGGACACTGGTTCTTCCACCAAGAAAATGCACCTGCACACACAGCCATCTCTGTTAAGACAGTTTTGGGCTACAAATAGCATGGTTCCCCTGTCCCACGCACCTTACTTGCCTGACCTGGCCCCACGAGACTTTTTCTTATTTCCACGCATGAAAAGGGGCATGAAAGGACACTGATTTGACAACATCGAAGAGGTCAAGAAAAAAACGAGGGAGGAGCTGTCAGCCATTTCTAAAGATGACTACAAAAAATGTTTTGAACAGTGGAAGCACCTGTGGGACAAACATATTAGTTGTAATGGAGAGTATCTTGAAGGGCATAAGGTTGTTTTGTAAAAAAAAAAAATTGAAAATATATAGCTTTTAAAAAATTCCGTTCTTTTTGGGGGAGGTACCCCCTCGTACTACCAGGAGACAAACTGCATGGAGGTATGACAACCTTAACACAATATGTATTTTATTGAAAAGTTTGACCCTCTTGTCAATTTATTTCTTATAATTACACTTCAATACAGAACAAAAATGAAAGTTATAGCTTATAATTATAACCCTGTCACACCTACGGGTGGCAGTGGGAGGGGGCGAGATGTAAAAATATTTGCTGGGATGAACTGTGACACTCTGGATGCTGTTTAAGACAAAGTCCAGTCCCAATCGACAGGGGGCGTGGGGGTGAGAACGGGTGAAGAAAAGAAATGTCCACAGTGACCAAGTTTAAGGACGTGTGTGTGTACGTTGTAGCATACCTTTCAACCAAACTTCATACACATATGACTTACTATCTGGAAGAGATTACTATGGGTAAGATACCCCAAGCACCCCTAGGGGTGGAGGTGAATTATAAAAAAAAACACAGAAAAAGGGGTGAAATATAAAAATAGACAACGACAAATATGCATCCCATAGTTTACGGGGTTGCTGAGGTGAATAATGACATTCCGGATTTCGTTGAAGTCAATGTTCAGCTCCCATCGGCATGGAGATGGGAGGGATGGAAAGGAAAATGTCCAAAATGACTAAAATTACGGATGTATGTGTGTTTCTTCCAGTATAGCCCTCATACAAAATTGGTACACATATGACTTACTACCTGAAAAAAAATACTGTTAGTGTAAAACACCTCTAGCACTCCTAGGGGAGGTGGTGAAATATAAAAATAAACTAGAGTGACTGATATTAATGTCAAATAGATTGTTTACGAGGTCGCCGAGTTGAAGTGTGACACACTGGATGGTTGTCATACTTGAGCCGCAATCAAAATGGAGGTTGAGAAGGGGTGAAAATTAATGAAAAAATAACCAAGATTATGGATGTATTTGGGTATGTTCCAGAATAGCTCTCAACGAAACTTGGTACACATATGACTTACCACCTGAAAAAAAAAAAAAAAAAAAAAAAAAAAAAAAAAAAAAAAAAAAAAAAAAAAAACCCACAGAGATGAAACGTAAAAACAATGGAAAATAACCAATATTAATGTTGAATCCACTGTTTATGTGTTGCTGAGATGTATTGTGATGCTCTGGATACCGTTTAAGTACACATTCAACCTCCCTTGGGACGGGGGCTGAGATGGGGTTAAAAGTAAATAGTCTAAAATGACCGAGATTAGTGTTGAATCCATTGCTTTTGACTGATTTGGCTGATTGGTGACAGTCTCAATGACAGTTGGAATCGTGTACATCATATCTATAAATATAGTTATCACATTCACTTCTCAGTCAATTCGAGCTTCCATAAGGACAAAGTTTTACTAGAAAATTAAATAATCTAAAACTTGAAATAAAACGCATCTAAATAACTCTAAAACTACAAAATAGATTGTGAAATATCAATCAACATCTCAATAAGGAATTCTATAAAGATTCACTTCACACATAACTAACTGTTAATACTAAAACGTTCAAAACATTAAAAAACTATCCGGACAGCGCCGGGTACTACAGCTAGTTCAAATTAAAAGTAAAAAAAAACACATTAAAATACACAAAGATGAACTAAAAGAAGAGCCCATAGAATAAAACGTAGTTAATAAAGTAAAAATTAAAAACAAAACTTTTCTGCACGATAAAACAGGTCATTATTCCTCATAAAATGGATGACAATCAGCAGATTGCTCATCATCTTGTAGGATGAGGGAGATGGAACACGGAAGTTTTAGACTATGGCACAGATCACCCAGGCGCAAGCACTCCGTAAGGATATGTACCACGGTAAGATGACCACTGCAAGTACACACCAGGTGGGAGGGGGTTGCGCTTCTCCCTTCAGTAAGTAGGAGTGTGTTGCTATGCAGTGGGCGATCCGAAAACGATATAATACCACTGCTTCTCTTCGAGAAACTGGAAGGGAAGTCTTCCATACCTCCTTTTATCATACTCAGCTTATTTGGAAGATGGTGGCCTGCCACTCCAATTCCCAACAGGACAAAACCAAATGTCTCAGCTGAGAATGAATATCACTGGCTGGAACCTTGTAAGGCAACAGGGGTAATGCGACCACCTCCTTGGCAGGCTTATCAACTAACTCAATTCCCGCTACACTCTACCGGCTTGGGAGTGACAAGAACATGATTCTGGTGCTAGGACTCCAACATCCGGCCAGCAGATCCTCCATCTGCTGCTCAAGGATAGCACAGAGCTCTGCTGTGTACATATAACAGGTTTCCAGGAACTTCTTATCAACAACGAACGCACAGCCTACTTTTGCTTCTGCCCTTGAACCATCAGTGTAAACAACTACTGAATCTGGATACCAGGCAAAAACGGACAGGAAGAGCCTCCGATAAATGGACCGGTGTGCTGATCCAGAATTATTTCAGGTCATCGTATTAACCGCAAAGGTACCTCACTTAGTTGTCTAATAAGACAAGGAACTGAAGGTACATAAAAACAATCTGTAAATGCTATCCAAGCATATACCAATTGGCTGCGCTGTTCATGGGTAAGCAGCGTACAGCCGATGGTTTGCATTGTCGAATATGCAGGGATAGCTTGGGTGAAGTGGGATATGTTACAAAATTGCAGCATAGAAAAATTGTATTTGTTGGCGCCTCAGGTGAAAAGGTGGCACACCAGATTCAGTGAGCAGCCCAGCAATGGGGCTTGTATAGAATGCTCCCATTGCCAACCTAACTCCAAAGTGGGCAAGACATACACCCAAAGAAGCCTCTGAAGCAGCCAAGCAATCATGGCAGTGACACTTGCAAAAAACATACAAGTGTAGAAGGAGACTATGTGGAGAAATGGCAGAAGTTTCAGAGTGTTAGTGTAAGAACGTTTTGAGACAGAAAAAAATTGGAGACCTCAGAACTTGAATGCACCTCAGACTCTATCTTATTACCTCATACATTGTTATAAATTAACTACATTTATTCAGAATTTGAAACTCTCCCCATGTAAGAACAATGATAAGATTCATGATTACCTCTCGTTCAAGCATAAGATAGATTTTGACATGTTTCAATTGATTGAAATAAACTACTCTTATGAAAATGGAACAAGTCATAAGCTAGGGATGGGAGAGTGGCAGTTTCCCCAAATCCAGTTACTGTCTTTTTAATATTACTGAATAAGTAAGGTAAGTTGGCCACACGGTTTGGGTTATGTAACTATGAGCTTGCACTTAATATTTATTATGGCCACGGCCATTTCCTTCCCAATCCTAGCCCTTTCCTATCCCACCACCGCCATAAGATCTGCCTGTGTTGGTACAACGTAAAACAAATAACAAGAAAAGTAAAAAATAAAAATAAAACTGAATAAGGTCTTTACATACATATGTGTGGCAATTATATACATTTTAAAATGTGTCACAATTATGAGGTATATATTTTTTTTTACATAGGTTACGCCCCCATTGGAGCACTTTAATCAGTCATATACTGTACATTAAAATCTAATGGTATTAAATAGAGTCAGTTTTACAGCTTCTTCTTCTTCCGCTCCCAAAACTCTTCATTCTGTCGGACCTGGCTGCCCTTTGGTTGTCAGTCATGGTGTACTTCCTTCGTTCAAATCGCAAGTGTTTATTCCTTAGAATTCTCTTCTCTTCTCTTCTCTTCTCTGCCTTCAATTTGGAGCATTGATAAATTTAATTCTTCTAAATCATTCATGATCTCTGTGAACCAAGTGTTCTTTATTTTGTTTTTCCAGAAGAACTGCTTCACTAGTCGGGTTTCTGGCAATCTGAATATGACAAAAAAAGAACATTCTCCTTTTCAACATTGTACCTATTATTGATTTGCTTTGATGATATACCACTTCATTAGGTAATCTCCACTGGCCATCAACTTGGTGTTTCTTACTGATGATTGTCCTGATGAATCTTCTATCTATTTTCTGCAATTTATCGGTTGTTGATTTAGTGTTCAACTTGAAGAGTGTTTCACTAGCGTAAGTTGCTTTGGGTTTTACAACTTACTGTAACGTTGAAATTTAGCATTCATGGAGAGAAATTTTTTTATAAGTTGGCCAAGTGATTCGCTGTGCTGTTTTCAGTTTAGATGTTCTGCTGTTGATTGATGTTTTTTTTCTTTTGTGTTCCAGGTTATAATTTCCCCAACATATTTGAACTTTTTCACAATCTTAATTTGTTTGCCACTGTCGAGGCGGATGGCTGGTGTTTCAATTCTGAAGGTCAGCACCATTTCAGTCTTTTCAAATGAGATCTGCAGTCTGATTTTTCCAGCAATTTTCTCGAGTTCTTAGATTTGAAATTTAGCTTCTTCCACACTACTTGCTAGTGATGCAAGATCGTCTGTGAATGCTAGGCAATTAAGTTTAATATTTCTGCCTATCTTGATGTTTGAAGGACATTTCTTTACCCGATCTTGCATGACTTTCTCCAGGGCACAGTTAAACAATAATGGCGAGAGTCCAGCTACCTGTCAGTAACGCTGCAAAGTCGAGAGTCTTGGGATAAGGTGGCAGTCTATGTAGAACATATTCTGCATCAGAAGAAGAAGGATCTGGATGATTACGACAGACAGTAAAGCAGAAGAAGGAAGAAGAAGCACAAGATGCATTAAGCATGACACCATCCTGAAGTAATGTGAGAGCGGTTCCGGGACGGAGACAAATGTCGTGGGAAAAGGGTGTGTGGTTTTCAGTGGGTAAGAATTTCCACACACTTGGTGAGTACGGACCCTCACAAGCGTCTTATGAAAGATTTTCCACACTCCCTCACAAAAAACTTTTTTTTTTTTTTTTTCCTGGTGTAGGCTGGGTGAACCTCCAGGCCATGTGCCTCTCCAGAACTGGAAATCTACTTTCTAAATTTTTTGACTTCCTGCCAGGGAAATCAAACCCATAATATCCTTCTGGGTGGACCAAGGATGCTTTTACCACCTCAGTTAGGCTAAAATAATATGCAATGTATTGGATGCACATAAATTTTCTTCACTAGTATGTTGTGAATACTTACATACAAAACAGGCCTAACAGGCCACTGTACAGCCTCTACCTTGACTGATCATCCTACTATGTTCACCCTTTGGTAGTGAACTCTGGAAGGTATTACTCATATTCATTCATATGTACATCTTTCCTCCAACATTCAACATCATGGGAAGTCCTGAATCAGGTTTCTTTACATACAATGTAAAAATTGAACAATATGTACAAGATGGGAACAGGGAGATGAAGTTATTACTATTTGCAGACAATAATGTGGTCTGGGGAATGAACAGCAAAGAAGTACAATAACAACTTGATGCATTGAACAAGAAAATTGAAAAGTATGGTATGAAAATCAGTGCAGAGAAAAGCAAAACCATGGTGATATCAAGAGGAGAAAGACAAGGGAGGCACTGTGAAACCTAGGGTGTAAATTAACGCAGAATACAAGCCTGGAACAACGTGGAGATTATTCTAATCCTGGCTAATATGTATCACATCAGTTGTTCAGCCCACGGACCAGGAAATAATAAAAAGAAATTAAACACTTCTCCAGGCGATTGCTGGTCTATAACAGAGACTGAAATGCGGGAAACAAGTTAAAATCTGCGACTTTTGACGAAACTGAAAATACAACTGAATACAGTAAATTAATTTGTGGAGTAAATTTTGCTCAGTATATACTAGCTGATGTACCCATGCTTCGCTATGAAATTCTCAAGAAGACTTTTCTTTGTGGTTTTCCCAACTGAAGTCAACATAGATCATTATTCATTACAATGATGTCATTAGGGATGTAGTGATTAAAAGCAATGTTATCATATAAAATACTCAATCAAATGAAAAACCGCACATTTTCTTACTTTTAACGTACAGTACTATGGTGCCAACCTAACAGTCCAAAATTCCAGTGCTGGAATGACCAGGCCGCAGACAGCCGTGAACACTCCCTATACCATAATTCCGTTAAATGTGCATACTGCTCATTCAAATCAGTGCCTCAGAGTAGGGATTGAATAGCTGGAATGCTATGATGAACCAGTGTGTTACATACCAGCAGTATCAGAAAATTTATGAACCACAGGAATGGCATGCTAGAGAAGAGAGAGACCTAACTCCCCATCTACTTTCCGCCAGTATTTAGGGAGGTTGTTATACTCGGTATGCAGCAGTAATCCCATTTATCGGAGATGAGTGTTTAACAGAAGACACAAAGCTCATCACAACAAACAATAGTTAAAGTAATGTTATTGTCAATCAATTTTATGAGCTTTCTATATTTTAGGCCTTCACATTTACTTTTCTTTCGACTCTGTGATATTAGGGCGTCTTATAAAAGTATCTATAGCGTATACTGTAGTTCCTTATTCCCCAACTTAACACACTGATTTTCAATATATTGTTTACCCATTTTCTCGTGACTCGGCGCTGATATGGACTTGGCAACAAAAATCCAAATGAATGAATATCTCTGTTATCATAGCCGGTACGGTAAAAATGTATAAACCGAGCTCGATAGCTGCAGACGCTTAAGTGCGGCCAGTATCCAGTATTCGGGAGATAGTAGGTTCGAACCCCACTGTCGGCAGCCCTGAAAATGGTTTTCCGTGGTTTCCCATTTTCACACCAGGCAAATGCTGGGGCTGTACCTTAATTAAGGCCACGGCCGCTTCCTTCCCACTCCTAGCTCTTTCCTGTCCCATCGTCGCCGTAAGACTTATCTGTGTCGGTGCGACGTAAAACAACTAGCACAAAAAAAAAATATTTTTAAGACATAAATGATCGGAAATTTAATACTATATGACTTCAGTTATGTAGTATTTATCAATAGGACCACTAATAACAAATATTTGAGAAATTTTAGGCCTTCTCCTAAACTACCATTTCACTCAGCGTGAATAAAATTATTTATGGCCTAGATTGTAGCGATTTATTCCCAGACTTAACATACTGATTTTCATTAAATTCTCTTCAGCGGTTTTCTCCTGATATGCGTACATACATACAGACAGAAATTACGGAAAATTAAAAAGTGCATTTTCTTGCTACTGTGGACACGACTGATACAGAAATACCATTAATTTAAATTCTGAACAATGTACAAACAAAACTCTTATTATATATGTACCGGGCGGTACACCTCCATGCCGCTAATTTAAAATGTGCGCCAATTGAAACTCCTCTGCTGGAGGAAGTCTGAACTTTATTGACGGTATTAATTTTCAAATTTCTCAGAAGATGTCACAACGTGGAAAATTTGGAGTTTTTGAACTGTGTCATTCGACATATTTTTGTTTTGCTTGTAGTAAGAAGTGTGAACTTTCTCTTCCAGAGGACACTACTGAAGATCAACAATAGTGCACCCTAGTGCAGAGTGAAAGAACTGTTTTTTTGGAGAAAATTTAATTTCAAATGTTTGTTCTTTGCTAAATTTCTTTCAGTCGTTGTTTAAGTTGGCAATATTAACCCTTTCTTTCCCCTTGTTTTGTATTTAGCCAATCCCGAATTTCTTGAATTAATTTTCCACCAATTATGTGTTTCTTCTTCATATTGTGTAGGGGTTTCCTTGGTTAGCCAATAAAGTTTTTGTGGGAGGGTGTTCTCATTCCCCTAACGCCTCGAACTTTCCGCGAGAGTATATAAACTGCTGATTTTAGGGTCTCCGGGCCACTTCTGTTCCATCTTTTCGTGTGTAAAGTACATAGCAGGGGGCGGGAAGCGCCTCTTTCTTCGGCGGCAGTCAACAACCAGGTAATGGCCGATTAATTACTTCTTTTCTTGCTTGCTCAGCAGTTTAACTCTCGGGGTGGGTCCGAAGTTTCTCCATTATGTAACCTTCCTTAAAAAGTAATGAAACTTGTATCTATTCTCTTTTAAACTACATATTGGGATAGAGAGTGCTTAACCCTCTCGAGCTCCCACTCATATTGTTTTGAGGTGAACTTATTTTCTCAACCTATTCTTCCTTAACATTATGTAAATTTGTTTCTTTTCTAAAGTCACCTCCGTAGTATGGGATTAGCCCTTGCATCAGTGGCCTAGAGCCAAATTAGGTTTTGAAACAAATACATTAGGAGTGCAGATCGCCTCCTCTCAAATTGTTATTTTAGAGGTCATGTAATTACCCTTTTTCATTTAATAGACCTCAGTAGGTTGGGTATGTTACCCCTGTGTCTATGTCCTGAGAGGACAACTTGAAGGTGGAGTTTGGTGTGGCCTTTGAGAGGCTTAAAGTTGAGAGCGAGTGGCTCTTTTTCGAAAATTGAGTGTTGTATGCCTCGAGGAGGCTTTTCGGTGTAATTTGGAGCAAGTGCTCCTGAGCATGAATGGGATTTTCTGCCCCTCTGTTAATACTTATTTTGAAGTAAGGTTGGGCTGATTGCCCAAGCATTGTGAAGTCGGGGCGCGAAGCCCAAATCCTGTAAATATTGTAACTACCTTTTTTTTGACTTGCTACTCTGTACCTGCCATGCTTGTTATTTCTTTATTTTGAAAAGAAAATATAACCTTGTTAAATTTTAAATTAATTTTACTTTCGTAGCTTGAGACCTGTTCACCACCCCGCACCTTCTTTCACCTCTAACTACCACCAAAACACGGTAACAATATATATATCATCCAATTATATAAGAAGGGTGTACTATATTGTTTTACACTTTATTTTTTTTTCTACCCAAATGAAATACATTACATTATATATATACATACATATACAGATTTCATTGCGAAGTTAAGCAGATTTTTTTTTCTTTCCCATACCCTATTAAGAAACACATGTAATTTTTGAAAAATTTTGTTCAGTATATATTTCATTGTGAAGTTAAGTGGAATTTTTTTCCCTACCCTATTGAGAAACATTTAATTTGACTTTTTGGATTTTTTGGATAATTCAAAGTTTTTCTCTGGTACCTTGAGCTTTGAATCATCCAATTATATACGAAGGGTGTACTATATTGTTTTACACTTCATTTTTTTCTACCCAAATGAAGTACATTACACAGCAGTTATTACGTCCACTTTCTCAACAGAATCTCCTTGTAACTCCTTGTAACTATATGCCATAGATGTGTCAGTCTCTCCAGACCTTCTTGAAACCATTCTTTCGGAGTGCTGTGTACCCATGCCTTGACAGCTGTGTCCAGTTCTGCAAAATCGCAGAACAGCGACCACACAGAGGTTTCTTCATGTTCCCGAACAGGTGATAATCACTTGGTGCAAAGTTGGGAGAGTATGGTGGGTGTGGCAGCACCATGAATCCCATCTGATCAATGGCAGCTAGTGTGGGGCCGGGCATTGTCATGTCACAGAAGCATACCTTTAGCCCATTTTCCTGGCCGCTTAGTTTGAATGGCACAACGTAAGCGCTTAAGGGTTGCCACATATGCTGCACTGTTAATCGTGGCCCCAAATTCCAGCCAGTCACTGAGGATGATGCCCTTTGTGTCCCAGAACACTGTCGCCATTCGCTTGCCAACTGATGGCACTGTTCAATATTTCTTTAGCGGTGGACTGCCCCTATGCTTCCATTGCATCGATTGTTGTTTCATTTGTGGCTCATGGTAATAGAGCCATGTCTCATCACCAGTCACAAGCCTAGCCATGAAGTCAGCTGGATCCTGACCATGGCATTGCAAACGTTCTCTGCACACATCCACATGCCTTTGCTTTTCATCTGCAGACAAGAGTCTAGGCACCCACGCGGATGACACCTTCCCCAACTGTAAGTGCCCGTGCACGATCCGCTGCAGGGTGTTTTGGCTAATTCCCGTGGCTGTCTCCATTTCCGTAAATGTGATGCATTTGTTTCCTTGGATGGGCTGTTCGACCCGGGCAATGTTGACTGGTGTTGACACTGTCACATTCCATCCAGAACTGGTTCCCTTGTCCACCGATATGCGCCCTGTTTTCCAACCTTCCACCCAGTTGTAAACTGTTTTTCGTGACGGCGCATGTTCTCCACAGACTGACACCAAGCGCCGATGAATTTTTTTCCATAGGAACCAAGTCGTATAGTGCTGTCCCTGACGGTTGCTTTCCATGTTGTCTGCTCTTACACTGACAGTGTTGTTGTGAAATGACTATGACGAGTGGATTCGTTAGCCGCTGTGTGTGTGCTACTACCAAACGAAGGAACAAGATACTAGTTACACGTCACCATCTTCAAAAGTAAAATGTGAGCCATACCTGGATGTACAAAAAATGAAGTGTAAAACAAAATAGCACAGCCCTTCATATACAGAAAGGCAGTAGCAGGAACAGGTAACATAACAGAATAAACACAATGACAGGCCAGCATCAGAAGGAGCAACAGAAAAGGAGACAAGGACAAATGGGGATGAAACTAAGAAGGAGAAACGAGCTCATCGGGAATTGAGAAGAAATGGATGCAGACTAATTGGGACTGGTGTTCCTATTTCTATACATGATTTGTCACGTGTTTGTTCCCTTCAATTACTTACAATTTTAGGCGAGTGTGAAGCAACACACGGAAGAGAAATAACAACAAACGTGAAAGCAAAAAATAATGATCTCCACGTTTCCAATGCCTCTTCCTCAATCCCAGTCCTTTTGGATCTAGGTTCCAATGGATCTTTTCCATTGTTTGTTTATTTAATCAATTAATTCATTCATTAATTAATTTTTAAACCTTAGTGTTCTTTTCTCCTGTTTTTCAAATTTTTCCTCCCTATGAATCTAAAACCTTCCTTCTAGTCTCTCCCTTTTCTTTTGTTTATCCTACATTTCCCATAATAATAATAATAATAATAATAATAATAATAATAACAATAATAATAATAATTTTTTTGTTAGTTGCTTTACGTCGCACCGACACAGATAGGTCTTATGGCGACGATGGGACAGGGAAGGGCTAGAAGTGGGAAGGAAGCGGCCGTGGCCTTAATTAAGGTACAGCCCCAACATTTGCCTGGTGTGAAAATGGGAAACCACGGAAAATCATTTTCAGGGCTGCCGACAGTGGGGTTCGAACCTACTATCTCCCGAATACTGGATAGTGGCAGCTATCGAGCTCGGTAATAATAATAATAATAATAATGATGATGATGATGATGATGAAGATGGTTCCCTCAGAGATGTGAGCATCCAATGAACTGATGAAGATAGGAAGCAGTAACGCAAGGTCATACAATAAGTTTAGAAATTTTAGCAAGGTACATGCAAAATATATCTCTGCAAGTTTTTAATGCATTTAAAACTAGTCACCTTTCTCTCCATCTTGCTTGCCTAAGGACAGGAAAATGGGCCAGAAATAGTGTGGGCGTAGTGGAGCACCTTGTTTCTTTAAGGCCTTCAGCAAAATCAAGGCCAATTCTGTGCAAGCCAATGAAAGGGCTGCCTCTGTAGCTTTGTGGAGGGCACGGCTATTTCGACCATCAGCAGCAAGCAAGTCACATATTTCAATAATACTCTCAGCCGGCTGAAGACAGAAAAAACAATTATATGGATTTCTTTTACACTATGAAACTGAAGAGATATGTAAATTTTAGAAGAAATAAAGCCATTAGAATTTTACAAAAATAATATTGTAGTTTAAAAAGCAAGCTAAGGAATGTGGAGAAGTATTAGCAAATTATTTTTTTAATATCCTCTTAAAGTACTCGTATAGGATTGTGTGGAAATTTCTGAGTGTTCTCTCAATTAGAAATATAAAAAAAAAAATTGTGTAAGTAAACTTCATTCATTAAAGAAAATTTTTCTTTCCCCAGGCAGGACTTTTCTACATATTTCCAGAAACTTTTAAATTCTGTCCTAGTAGAAATTGGTTCGCTTGAAAAGAAGGTAGTCACGTAAGTATCCTTGAGAGTGTAACAGTAATGGAATAACTTTCAATTCCACAATACTGCAGACAGTCCAGGTGAACTAGTCTGCTGAATATAAAGGGTTCATGAGAAAACTCATGCAGTCCTTTACAACTAACTTCCAGCAGATGACCAAAGACATGTGGCCCTCTCAATAAAAAACGCTTTCAATTTGATAATTCCTGCCACTCCAGTTGAATATTTTGGGGTAATTTCTACCACTGGCTGCAGTATCCTTCTAAATTGTTTTGACTGAGTACAGATTAGCTTGTGTGATCCCACCACACACAAAGAGTAACCTCCTTTAGGAAACCACCTTTAGACTGTCAATTCACCAGTAACACACTTTTCACTTAACAGGTATTTTCAATGTAATAATGTATAATTTTCAGAGACAGCAAGGTGCCAGAAAATGAATCCCGCAGTAGTTCTTTTACATGTCATAAAAACCACCAGATGAGGCAGGTGCATCTGAACTGAAACTGAACCCACCAATTCAGGTTAAGAAAGCAAACTGCTCTAGCATCTGAACCACTCAACCCAGCACAAACATTTTACATGCCATATCACTTTATACAGGTATATGATCACCTGGTAACAAAGTACCTTTTGCTCATACATATTTTAAATTTAATAAGAACATGGAGCTTCAACTGTTCATGATAGAACTTCACTTAAAGAACAATCAAATGCCCGCTTGCAAGTGGTTACTATCATGAGTTTTGAAATATGTCTGCTGACAAGTAATGGAAAGGAACAAACAAGTGACAAATCAAGTCATGTATAGAATCAAAACTGAAAATCTCTCATTGAGTGTCAACATCTGTCAACATCTCCAATCAGAAGAAACAGAATCGAGGAAAAATCTGACTGATGAGAAGAAAGCCAATCTACAATGACAGAAAATGAAATCCAAACACCAAGAAGACATTAGTTTAAAGGAATACAATTTAGGCTAAGCTATTGTCTTGTCAACATATATATTTGATGAAACTTTCTACATCAGAGGTTCAAGTATGCACGAGAAGACTTGTGACAGGGTGGTACATTAATAACCACTGTATTCACAACGATTCTGAACGCAAGCATTCAGGCGTGGATGCATTATGTTGTACAGGTGTCGTATGACATTTTGTGGGGTGGAGTTCCATGCCTGTTGCACCTGGTCTGTCAAATCAGCAATGCTGGTATTGGATGACCCTGTATGTGCCATTCTGTAACATCCCATACATGTCCAATGGATGAAAGGTCTCGTGATCTCAAAGACCAAGGCAACCCGTTGGCACTCCGTAGAGCACGCTGAGTGACAGCAGTGTTATAAGGACAAGAGTTATCCTGTTTTCCCCCCTTGAATACTGCAAATGAATGGCAGCACAATGGTGCGATCACCAGTATGACGTACAAATCTGCTGCCGAGATTCTTGGGATAACGACGAGTGTGCTCCTGCTGTCAAAGGAAATCACTCCCCAAACCATAACTCCTGGTATAGGTCCAGTGTGTTAACGCTGCAGAGAGCTTGGTTCCAAGTGTTCAACTGGCTGCCTCCTTACCAACATACAGCCATCACTGGCACCAAAACAGACACGGCTCTCAACTGATGATAATGATGATTGTTGTTTAAAGGGGCCTAATATCGAGGTCATCAGCCCCTAATGGTACGAAATGAGACAAAATGGAATGACATATTGAAAGTCTAAAATTCTCCACTGACCAGAATTCAAAGCGTGAGAACGAAGAAAAACGGCTCTCAACTGAGAACACAATAGATCTTCACTCTGCTCTCCAATGAGCTCTAGTTTGACACCAATGAAATCGCAGATGGCAGCGATTCGGAGTTAGTGGCATGAACACTACAGGATGCCTGGCTTGGAGCTATCCCTTACAGTTTGCTGTCATTCTGGTGCCAACTGAAGCTCTAATGGCTGCTGCAGATGCAGTATGATCCACCACAGCCTTGCAGGGAATACAGCGGTCTTCCCTCTCCGTAGTGCCTCACGGTCTTCCTGAGAGTGTGCTTCCCATGACCATTGTTGCCAACACCGATGCACGGTGAATACATGCCTACGAACTCTTTCTGCAATATCGTGGAAAGAACATCCACTTTCTTGTAGCCCTCGTACAAACTCAGTAAGCTGCTGATACTGCCTTCTTCGTCTCCTTAAAGGCATGTTTGACTCAAACCTACCTCACAATGTCATTACCAGACGATGACTAACGCTCACAAAGTGTGTAGTGCGTATTTATAGCAAACTTGTTTTGAAAGATCATAGTGGCACTTGTTTTCCAGCAATGTATGAAGGTATGGAGATTGTTCTCGTTCTTTTGTGTTTTAACATTTGTCCTTGTCTCCTCTTCCTGTTGCTTCCTCTTCTGACACTGATATCACTGAGTTTATCCTATAATATGTTTTAATCATGTTTCAATCTTTTTTTATAAATCTTGAAACCGAATGAAGAATACTGAAAACATTTCTTCCATTTTGATGAGGTATATACAACCCACCTAGATGGCTTGCAGACTTCAGAGCATCACATAATCTGTGTAGCGACATAATCAGCCGGGATACTCAAACAATACTTGTCAAAAATACTCAGAACTTTCCAAACATCACTAGAGTAAAATATATGTATGTTGTCTGGACATTGTGCAATATATCAATTCTAGATAATAAATCAATCTACTAAAAACTGAAAATGAGCCAGGTTAATTGTAGCAAACCTAGAAATAACTGGGATAATCTGAAGAAAGTTTCCTTCTATTGAAGGATTTATCACAAAAATTAATAAAAATCATAATAAATGAATTTACAATAGTGCAATATACAGGCAATTTACAATATATACACAAGGTGATAAGGTGGAGAGGAAGATATGAATCACAAGGAGAGAGATAAGGAACTGCATTAATATTTTAAATAATTAATAACTGAACTACTCTGCAAATAACCTTACTCCTTGTGGGTGGGGTTAACTTCCAATAAGTAACCAGGGGAACCTGACCCCTACAGAGCGCGTCCCCAGGTGGAGGATAGGGGGCTCCTACAGTATGTAGGGCTGGTTGAAATAACCAATACAACCCGCGGACCAACAGGTAGCCCAATTCCTGGGGGTTTTAAAATACTGGGACACCCTCTCTCCAGGGGTCATAAATATGGAGGGCCCTTGCCCTGGGTTAAGGGTGAAGACCTCAACGGCATCTACGGCGGAGAAGATGGACTTCGGTACGGCGGAGATGGCAGAAGAGGCAACCCATCCTTCTGGGGTGTACAGATGGAACCTACTGCCTTGTAGGACGAGGAAGGCATCCTCAAAGGCTAAGGGAGTAAACCCTGAAAGAAAATCCTCTTATGCGTTAGGCCTAGCAAGTCAGCAGGAGAGTATTGAGTATAGTTGCTTTCAATAAGAAAAAGAGCCTCGGAAAGAATATTATAGACCGGACTGACACGTCCTCTCAGACAATTGTAAAGTATGATGACCGTAAGGCTGATGATATACAACGTTCTGAAAGGAAACCCCAAATAAAAAAGAGACCCAAATACCGAATTGGAACTATGAACATTCTATCATTAACTGGAAAGTTAGAAGAACTCCTAGACATGATGGATAGAAGAAAAATATCAATATTGGGATTAAGTGAGACCAAATGGAAAGGGATTGGATGTAAGACACTTCGTGGAGGTTATAAATTATACTGGAGTGGACAGGAGAAGGTAGCGAAAAATGGTGTTGGATTCTTAATTAACGAAAGGACTGATGCTACAGCTGAAGTTATCTGCAAAAGTGATAGAATCATTAAAATGTCCATGAAACTGGAGAACACTAAGTACACCATCATACAAGTGTATGCCCCACAGACAGGCTGCAGTGAGGAAGACAAAGAGAAATTTCGGCAAGACCTGGAAGATACTGTTAATGAGGAAAATGTTGTTATTATTATTATTGGAGATCTAAATGCGCAAGTTGGGGTAGACAGACTTGGGTACGAGAACATCATTGGTCCACATGGATTTGGACAAAGGAACCCAGAAGGAGAACAACTATTAGATCTGTGCAGAAGAAGTGATCTTATAATCAAAAATACATTCTTCAAAAAAAGAGAGAGTCACAGAATAACAAGGTACAGTTGGGATGGCCAGTATAGAACATTGATTGACTACGTAATCACAAATAAAGATGGTGGCAGGTACATCACAGATGTAAAGGTCATCCCTAGTGAAAGCATGGACAGTGACCACAGATTGTTGGTAGTAGACTTCAAACATAAGACAAATGAAACGCAGAAACTTATTACGAAAAAACCAAGGATTAAAACTTGGAAGTTGCAAGAAGTCCAAATAAAGGAAGAATACAAACTAAGGATTCAACAGAGTTTGCCGAAGTGTGAAGTAACCAGCGTTAATGAAGAATGGAAGGCCTTCAAAGACACCTTTGTGAGAGAAGCCAAAAACCTATGTGGAGTTACAAGTTCTATCAAAAGAAAAAAGGAGACACCATGGTGGAATGATAGAGGGAAAACAGCGGTGAAAGAAAGAAACCAAATAAAGAAGGCACTGGACAAGGAGAAACAAAAACAGGGACAAGAACGAAATGAACAAGAAATACAAAGACATCAAGGAGTATACAGGAACAAGAAACTTGCTGTAAAGAACATTGTAAGGGAAAAAAGAGAAGAAATGGAATGAGTTTGCAGACAAACTGGAAGAGGACAGTAGAGGAAATATGAAATTGCTATACAGAGTAGTGAAAAACAAGCGAAGGGATCAAGAGACCATAAAAGCAATAGAACGTGATGATGGAACTCTGGCACAAGAAGAGGGAGAAATTAAACAAGAACTCAAGATCTATTTCGAAAAGCTGCTGAATGGAGATACAGAAAACATAACAACGGATAGAGGAGAGCCAAGTCGAGGAACCACAACTGAACCACCAATTACATGGCTTGAGGTTGAAAATGCGCTCAAGAGCATGAAGAAAGGAAAGGCAGTGAGCGTAGATGAACTAAGTGCAGATATGCTGAAAGCAGCGGGAGTTCCAGGAATCCAATGGCTCTATAGACTGCTCAACAAGATATGGGAGGAAAATACTATTCCTGAGGACTGGAAGATGGGCATCATTGTACCTTTGTTCAAGAAAGGAAGCCGACGAAAATGTACTAATTACCGTGGTATCACACTACTGTCTCATGTCCTGAAAATATTGGAAAAAGTAATAGAGACCAGAATCAAAGATATTGTTGAACCAGTTTTGGAAGAAGAGCAGTATGGTTTCAGACCAGGAAGGTCAACTACAGACCTTATATTTGCAATTAGGATGCTAATGGAAAAATACTGGGAGAAGAACAAGCCTTTATTCCTAATATTTTTGGACATTGAGAAAGCATACGATAGTGTACCAAGGGAAAGAATTTGGCAATGCATGAAAGAACTTCAAGTGCGAGACAGCCTCATAGACAAAGTGAAAATGTTGTATAGTGGGAACAGAAGCTGTATTCAAGTAGGATGTGGTTTGTCGGACTGGTTTGAAACAAAGAGAGGAGTGCAGCAGGACAGCTCATTGTCACCACTCCTATTTATTATTGTAATGGATGTAGTAATGAAATCTATTAAAAGGAAAGAACACGGAGATATCAAAGCCTTCACATTTGCAGATGATGTTGCGATCTGGAGTGACTCAGAAGATGAATTGGGA
Organism: Anabrus simplex; assembly: GCF_040414725.1. Lineage (NCBI taxonomy): Eukaryota > Metazoa > Arthropoda > Insecta > Orthoptera > Tettigoniidae > Anabrus > Anabrus simplex. Next base: position 143,588,450 of record NC_090268.1, read on the forward strand.
GAGAGAATACAAAGCTGGAATGAGGAGTTTAAGAAATATGGTTTAAACATCAGCAAGACCAAGACGGTGGTGATGAAAGTGTATGGAGAAGGAGCAGAACCAATAGTCATGTTAAATGAAGCTCAACTGGACAGCGTTCCAGTTTTCAAATACTTGGGTAGCGTTATATCAAATGACAACCTAGCAAAACATGAGGTGAACAATCGAATCAATAAGGCAGCACAATTTTACCACCAGGAAAGACACCTGCTGTGGGATGAGCAAATACCCATGAAAACAAAAATGACATTGTACAAGTCCTATTATACACTAATTCTTACATACAGTCTCGAAACCACAACACTGACCAATAGAGATAATTCCAAACTTCAGGCAGCTGAAATGAAATTCCTACGCACTATGATCCAGAAAACCAGGAAAGACAAGATTAGGAATGAGAAAATTAGAGAAGAAGTAGGGATAGACAATTCTCTCCTAAATAAGATTCAGATATCAAGACTGAAGTGGTTTGGTCACATGAAGAGGATGCCAGTAAACAGAACTGCAAGGAAGGAATTTGACAGAAAGGTAGAAGGAAGACGACCCGTGGGAAGGCCACGAAGGAAATGGATAGATTTAGTTAAGAGCGATGTAATGCTGAGAGGTCATGATTGGGACAAGTTGGTGGAGGAAGAATGGTACAAGGACAGGATGAGATGGAGGAGGCTCATATACCACACCCGGGAAACTGGAGATGGTTTAGGATGATGATGATGAATAACTGAACTAAACGTACTAGACTCAATAGTCACGAGTGAGGCAGCGTGCAGTGTGGATGTGTTAGTGGAAGCGAGGAGTGAGCGATGGGAGTAATGCTACAACAATACAGGTTAAGAATAGGGTGTTGGCATGGTGCAAGATGGTGTTGGAAGAAAGCTGAAGCAGAAAGAGGGAGAAAGAAAAGCAGCTCTAAAGGGCTCCTAGAAATTATGTTGTGTGCGCATTGGTTATTGCGACACTGCTGGTGGTAGGAGGTGTAGAAAAGAACCCAGGTCCAAATTAGGGACCATTCGGGTGGGAGGAATTGGAAGAAATCAAGAGAATGGTGAAGGAAGCGAGTAAAGGAGAAGAAATTAAGGAAATGATGCAGAAATACCGTTCAACCCAAATGAAGATTGTAACGAGCTCAACTTCGCTTACCTTATGCATACTTCTCCGCTCCGATTTAGTGCACATTATATTGGGCTGCTTCACGAACTTTCAGCTTACAAGTCTGTCTCACCACTGCTTGGACTGTTCCCCCTCCATGCGCAATCACCGTGACGTCACCCGGTTCCAGTGTTTTCTCGAGCTCGCTTCGCTTCCGTATATATATACTCGCCGCTTTCTCTTGTCCGGCGATCAGGTGTGATTGATATGTTGTAATCGGCAGTGAGAGCTTGAGCAGTGTACACGGCTGGACCGTGTGCATTTCAATTTTACTTCATTCTTCTTTACGTACTGGGTGAGCAGACTTTTATTATTATTATTATTGTCATCCATTCAATTTTTGCCCTCTCTTTCTCCATATGGGCTTGGCTAATGCTCGGATTTCGAACTCTAGTCCCTTCAGGACTCTACGAAATTATGCTGTGCCAAACTATTGGCTTTAGACTTGTGGTGGAAATGTGAAGGAAGAAGTGTACTGGACTAGCGATATTATGGTGACCTTCAACTTCTAAAGTGTTGTGCATCAACTTTGCCTTCCCTCGTTTTGAAGTGGGACTTGACAGCCTGATCATTTCCCTTTCCCTCCTGTTTGATTCTTGGTTTTCTTTTCCTGTTCCTCTTTCCATTCTCCTTTTCGTCTCCCATTCGTATTTCTCATAATTTGCTAATGAAATTTGGTAACATTGTGCTCTGCCAATTTCGCACTGCGTCTGCTGTTTACATTTCAAATGTTCTAGTATCTTCCTGTCTTAAACAAGTGTGTGTTAGATTTTGGGGGATATGATGTCGTTTTATTGCGTACCATTTTAGGTACTGGAAAGTTCCCTTTAACTTGCATAATTTTTACTTGTTCCTTTTCAAAATTTCTTGCTGTTTTTTGCGCGGCATTCATGTGAACGTTGTCATATTGGAACTTGAATGTAATGAGAACATTAATTTATTCCTATAAGCCCTTATCTCGTACCTGAGTATACCAAAGATTTATTGTGATTTGTGTGGATACCCTTTTTAGTGCCTGTATGAACCAAAATAAGACCTGTTAATGACTTGTATGATTCCCTTTTTCTATGGTGTATCAAATGGTCCAATTTTTACTCCCTGTTGTGAAAACATTTGTTATTCCTTTTGAAGTTGTTTCAATATATATGTTCATCTTTTCTAAACCTGTGCTTTTGGGAGTTCTTATTTCTGTGTTCTCTTTCGTTTTGCTTAGTATGTACCTACCGCGGAAATTCCCTTTGGGAAAAGGCCCATAATTGTAATCGGCGCATGACTTGGGATATGTTCTGCACTGATTGTGGTTATTTGAAGCATGACATTTGAATAGTGCCACTACTCCATTTTACACGTTTCCCTGCGCTCTGCTTTGCTAAGTTCTCTGTGCGCATACCAGCACATATTACTGGGAGTCTTTCGCTTCCTTCATATCGAACTTTCGTTGATATTTGCCAAGCGATTGCTGCAAGTACTTGGAAATACATACTCATATTTAATTATACCAATGTACCGCAACAAGATGAAGGTCTTAAAAATGTTTATAAAAGAAGAAATTAGTGGGGTGAATGATAAGTTAGCGGATCTAGAAGAAGAAGTAGGGAGTTTGAGAGAGAACGTGGATGCACTGGAAGAGGAACTGGCAGTAATGAAGAGAGAAGCAAGGCTGGCGATGCACAAATCATCAAGGAAGAATATGTTCGTTTATGGTGTACCTAAAGAGGGAACGGAATCGAAGTGGAGTTATTGTTGAAAACTGGTGGATATAGTTTCAAATAAAATGAAGATGAACTTCGCAGAAGTGGATACTCATGACACATACAGAGTGGGAGAGAACAAGGGGAATAGACCGGTGAAGACGAGATTGATCTCAACCCTGATGGCTGATGTAATTCTAAAAAATGCCGGGAATTTGAAAGGATCACACATATACTTGAAAGCTGATACACAAAAAGAGGATAGGAAACAGATGGAAATTTTAAAGCGATCTGTATGGAAGGCAAGAGTGCAGGGACTGCGAGCCAAGATAGTAGGAAGGTGTTTGGTTACATCAGACAGGAAATGGACTCAATCGTAGACTCAGGAAGAACTGCTGAGGATGGAAAAAAGCGAGGAGGAAATGAGTTGCAGGATACGAGCGCAAGAAATCGTCAGTGGAGAGAAGGAAGATAGAAGACGCAGCAGCAGTGTCAGCAGCCAGATGGTGGGGATTGCAGAGACCTTGGTGAGTCAAAACAATGCAGGTATTAATGAAACAAGAATTATGACATTGGACCAAAGTGAAGTGAGACCAGGAGATGAAGGGGAGAGTGGAGGAAATAAGAGTCAGCGTAGTGATTCAAACTCCCCGAGTAAGAGGAATGTAGAAAGGAATGTGGAGAGGAGACAGGCGTTGAATAAGGGAAGATCGATAAGTTTGAAATATTTATGGGGAGAGAGAAAAAGTTCTGGCATGGTGAAGAGGAAGGAGGGGAATGATAAGAAAGAGAAGGAAGTGGAGAAAGATGGGTAGGCGTCACAAGGAAGAATGATGAGAAGTAAGGGTGGAACTGGAAGGAAAGGTTATTCCACTGAAGCTCAACTTGTAGGATTCCAGCAAGATATAGCAGATATCATGGATTCTGGAGGTCAAATGGACTGTATCGCGATTGACCTGTCTAAAGCATTTGATAGGGTGGATCATGGGAGACTACTGGCAAAAATGAGTGCAATTGGACTAGACAAAGAGTGACTGAATGGGTTGCTATATTTCTAGAAAATAGATCTCAGAGAATTAGAGTAGGTGAAGCTTTACCTGACCCTATAATAATTAAGAAGGGAATTCCTCAAGGCAGTATTATCGGACCTTTATGATTTCTTATATATATAAATGATATGTAGATTACACCATAACACCCTGACTACACTAAAGGAGAATGGCAACTGGACCACGTCTGCATGGACAAATACCACCACAAAGAGATCTATAACGTCAAAGTCCTCCGAGGAATAGACACAGGTTCAGATCACTACGTAGTTAAAATTAAAATTAAACTCACTCCCCAGAGGAGACAACAAAAGCAAGCCCTTAAAACTAAAAGAAAAATAGATCCTACCCAGCTAATCAACAACAAAAATTACCAGAAAGCAACTGAAAAAATAAAAATCACAGACAAACTTGAAGACTTACTACACAACCTTAAACAAATTGCAGAAGACCTAGCTCCAATTAAACCACGTAAAAAACACCAATGGTGGAACAGTGAATGTGATGAAACAGTGGAGAAAAGACATCAGGCATGGATATTACATCAGTCCCAAAAGACAGAAATATCCTATCAAAAGCTAGTAAAACAGAGAAAAGAAACTACCCAAGTCTTAAGAAGAATAAAAAGACAACATCATAAGGACACCCTGCAGTTAATTGAAGAACAGTTCAGTAAAACTAAATCAAGGGACTACTACAAAACCTTCAGAAAGCAGCTCCAAAAATATGAACCCCCGACCCTACTGATGAAGGATGAAGATGGTAAGCTGGCCCATAACAATAAAGACAATGCAGAAATTCTGGCTAAACATTTCAACAAGCTTTTAAATTGTGAGGAACCTACAGAACTCCTTCATTTGGACACCAACACCCCGATAAAAACATCACCAGAAAACATCAATCCCCCCACAATAAAGGAAGTCTACCAAGCTCTGAATAAATTAAAAAACTACAAAGCGCCAGGAGAAGATCAGACCTTTGCGGAAATCTGGAAATATGCAGGAACCTCAGCAAAAGTTGCCCTCCATCAACAACTTGTCTCTATCTGGATTAAAGAAGAACTACCAGAACACTGGGCAACAGCCCTCATTCATCCTCTGCACAAAAAAGGGGACAAAACCGACCCTAATAACTACAGGGGAATCTCGCTCCTAGACATAACATACAAAATATTTTCAATAATCATCCTTAATAGGATAAGTTTACAACTTGAGAAAGAACTAGGAGAATATCAAGGAGGTTTCAGACCCTGGAGGAGCTGTCCTGATCAGATCATGAGTCTTAAGTTGATAATGGACTATAACAGGAGAAGAAACAGAGATATGGTGATAACATTTGTAGATTTCAAGAAAGCTTATGATTGCATCTATACAGAATCTCTGTTTAAAATTTTAAGACACCTTGGACTAACCCCCAAATTAATAAACATGATAAAATTGACTCTCACCAATACCAAGTCAAAAGTGAAGTTTAGGGGTGAAACATCAGAGACATTTGAAATTAAAACTGGACTATGGCAGGGAGATGGGCTCTCACCACTATTATTTAACTGTGCTCTAGAAATGGTAATGAGGGAATGGTTTAGAAAATGTCCCCCCAAAATAAAGATTGGCCGAAAAATCAAAACAAATTGCCTGGGTTTTGCTGACGATTTAGCATTACTAGCAGTGGACATAAAAGAAGCAAAAACCCAGATATCAGAACTTCAAAACATTGCAAATAAAATTGGCCTCAAAATATCATTTGAAAAAACAGAAATTATGCCCCAAAAACCAACACAGCTAAAAGAAGTCACCATAAATGGTAATAAAATCAAAATAGTAACTCAGTAGTAATAACACATAACTTAAATGAAAAAATCTCAATCCAAGTAAGAACAAATAGATTAGCTAAAGCACAAAAATTAACATGGGATATCTACAAAAAGAAATGTCTATCAATAAATACAAAAATAAAACACTACAACACAGTTATAAAACCGGAAGCTACATATGCAGCAGAAACACTCTTTTACCTGAATAAACAATCAAAGACTGACAGACTTCAGAAAATTGAAAGGAGGATTGGAAGAACCTGTATCAACAAAAAATATCAGAAAGATGGACAGTGGCGGTTAATACCTAACAAAGTCGTGTACAACGAGCTAGAACCCATTACAGATACTATGCGTAAGAGGAGACTGGGATTCTTCGGACATATCATGAGGATGCAGGACTCGAGACTTCTGAAACAACTAGTACAACACAATCTCGTCTCAAAAAATACCACAACAGGATGTAAATGGATCAGAGAAGTAAGAGAGGATCTGAAGGAAATAGGCCTTACAACAGAAGACACCAAAAATAAGATAAAATTGAATACAAAACTCAAGAATACAAACCTCCGCTTTACCCTTACACAAAACAAACCAACAACACGTACATTTTCAACTGAGGAAAGGGCACGAAGATCGGAGCGTCTGAAGAAGTACTGGGAGGACCGCAAAGCCCGAACAATCCCTTCAAAGAGACCTGAACGACGGACTGACTAAAGTGATCCTATGTGGTCATAAAAGAAGAAGAAATGATGAGAGTAAAGGAGTGGAATTGGAGGCAAGGCTTTTTGCAGATGATGTTATTCTGTATAGAGTAATAAATAATTTACAAGATTCTGAACAACTGCAGTGTGACCTCGATAATGTAGTGAGATGGACAGCAGGCAATGGTATATTGATAAACGGGGTTAAAAGTCAGGTTGTGAGTTTCACAAATAGAAAAAGTCCTCTCAGTTTTAATTACTGCGTTGATGGAGTGAAAGTTCCTGTTGGGGATCATTGTAAGTATCTAGGTGTTAATATAAGGAAAGACCTTCATTGGGGTAATCACATAAATGGGATTGTAAATAAAGGGTACAGATCTTTGCACATGGTTATGAGGGTGTTTAGGGGTTGTAGTAAGGATGTAAAGGAGAGGGCATATAAGTCTCTGGTAAGACCCCAACTAGAGTATGGTTCCAGTGTATGGGACCCTCACCAGGATTACCTGATTCAAGAATTGGAAAAAATCCATAGAAAAGCAGCTCGATTTGTTCTGGCCGATTTCCGACAAAAGAGTAGCGTTACAAAAATGTTGCAAAGTTTGGGTTGGGAAGAACTGAGAGAAAGAAGAAGAGCTGCTCGACTAAGTGGTATGTACAATACAGATGTTGATTGCCATAGGGAATTTAAAATATTTGTCCCGAATGAGTAAATTTATAATACCAATATAATGGTCCGTTATTGGACATTATAAATTTTCCAGCTAACTCATTCTTGGTTGCCTGCATTTCGCCCTCGTGTGCTAAGTTAGGCTCATCTGTTGGGACTTAGCACACCACCCCAGACGCAAGGCTAGTGCATACCATGGAGGCCACTGCATAGGCTACTTGAAGCCACCAGCAGTGCCAATGCACTATGAGAGCTATGTCTCATTTCCAAAAAATTGATGCCTGCCTGGCCATCAGATAATACAGATGTTGATTCCCATAGGGAATTTAAAATATTTGTCCCGAATGAGTAAATTTATAATACCAATATAATGGTCCGTTATTGGACATTATAAATTTTCCAGCCAACTCATTCTTGGTTGCCTGCGTTTTGCCCTCGTGTGCTAAGTTAGGCTCATCAGTTGGGACTTAGCACACCACCCAAGACGCAAGGCTGGTGCATACCGTGGAGGCCACTGCATAGGCTACTTGAAGCCACCAGCAGTGCCAATGCCATGGCCAGGCAGGCATCAATTTTTTGGAAATGAGACATAGCTCTCATAGTGCATTGGCACTGCTGGTGGCTTCAAGTAGCCTATGCAGTGGCCTCCACGGTATGCACTAGCCTTGCGTCTTGGGTGGTGTGCTAAGTCCCAACTGATGAGCCTAACTTAGCACACGAGGGCGAAACGCAGGCAACCAAGAATGAGTTAGCTGGAAAATTTATAATGTCCAATAACGGACCATTATATTGGTATTATAAGTGGTATGTTCCAAGCTGTCAGCGGAGAGATGGCGTGGAATGACATTAGTAGACAAATAAGTTTGAGTGGCGTTTATAAAAGTAGGAAAGATCACAATATGAAGATAAAGTTGGAATTCAAGAGGACAAACTGGGGCAAATATTCATTTATAGGAAGGGGAGTTAGGGATTGGAATAACTGACCAAGGGAGACGTTTAATATTTCCAATTTCTTTGAAATCATTTAGGAAAAGGCTAGGAAAACAACAGATAGGGAATCTGCCACCTGGGCGACTGCCCTAAATGCAGATCATTATTGATTGATTGATTGACTGAATCGCAGAAACAAAGGGGGGGGGGGGGATAAATAACTAGATATGTCGATATGGGAGCTGAATATTGAGGGGCTGATGGGGAAGCTAGGGAATAGTGAAATTGTGGAATCAGTGAAGATTTTGAGATAACTGCTCTAGTGGAGTCGTGGCTAGGGAAAGGGGTAGAAATTGAATGGGATGGATATAGAGTAGTAAACATTATAAGGAAAATAATAGGGAAGATGGGAAGAAACCCAGGGGATATAGTAGTTTTAATAAGAAATGAGGTAGCCGGGAAGGTGGAGAGGATACGGAGTAGGGTAGAGGGGGTAGTGTAATTTAGAATAAAAATGGGAAAGGGGCACAGCAGGCAATTTGTCTGGCCGTACTTTATAATCATCCAAAAGATTCAGTTTATGCAAATAAATATTTCTTTGAGAAATTGATTGAAGAAATAAACACAATTAAAGGGTTGTATGTAGAAGGCAGAATGATTTTAATGGGGGATTGGAAGGCTAGAGTGAGCAACAGAGTACTGAATTACAGGAAATAAAAAAACAAAGGGAGAGGGTATCGAAGAAAGAGTAAAGATAATGGTTAAACAGTTATGGGGAAAGGCTGTTAGAGTTATGTGCTATAGAAAATTAATATATTTTAAATGGGTGGATGAAGGGGGACAGTAAGGGAGATTTTACGTACATTACAACAAATGGAGGGAGTGTAGTGGATATAGGAATAAGTTCGGAGATAGCGTTAAAGAGAATAAACATTTCTGAGGTGTTACAATGTGGGGTAACAGAACATATGCCTATCAAAATAAAACTGAGAAGTGAAGAAGTTAAAGAGAGGTGGGATGTGGAGAAAGGAAGGGAGAGGTACAAGAATGAGGGATGGAAGATGTGTGGAATAATACTACTAGAAAGAAACTGAGATTGGAGCTTAAAGAGAGGGGATAAATATTAAGGGTAGGAATTGAAAGGGCATTGGAAAAAAATGACATGGATAGGGTGCTAGAATTAATAGAACTCCCAGTATGGAGTGTCGGAAAGAAAGTGAAGAGAAGGGAAGGTGGAAATAATAACAGAGGGAATGGGTGGTTTGATGAAGACTGTAGAAGGAAACAAGAGGTTGTAATGACAGCCCTAGCGGAGTTGAAGAAGGAAGGGGAACAAAAGAAGAAGGAGCAATATTGTAAATAAAGAAGAGAATACAAGGAGGTATTGAATGAGAAGAAAAGAAGGTGGAAGGAGGTGGAAGCAGAAAAAATAAATACGATATTGTAGAAGAAATTTGAGAAGATTTGGGAGTCTATAAATAAGATAAGGAGAGCGAGACCAGTGGGGAAGGAGACAAAAATAGGAGAAAATGAGTGGGTTGGATATTTTAAAATGCTTTTAGAAGGAGTGGGAAACTAGTATAGAGCAATGGACAAGACATATATAGGAAGAGAATTAGAAGTAGGAATTCAGATACTAGATGAGGAGATAACAAGGCAGGAAGTAATTAGGATCTTAAATAATGCAAGAACCAAAGCAGCAGGAGGTGTGAACGGTATTACTAACAGTGTGTTGGAACTAGTAAACCTATGTTGAGGGGGATGGTTAAAGTTTTTAACAGGTTGTTGGAAACGGTGAAATTTCCGAGTGAGTTGAGGAAGGGGGTATTACGCCCAATTTATAAAAATAAAGGGGCTAGAGGTGATCCAAACAATTATAGAGGGATAATACTCCTAGACGCTTTGTTGAAGGTGTATACAGGGATTTTGACGAATAGGATAAAAAATTGGGCGGAATAGTATGGGAGTATATCGGAGTTCCTAATGGATTTAGGAAAGGAAGGAACATGGTTGATAATGTATGGATTTTGGACACTTTGATTACGAAGTATGTGAGGATAGCAGGGCTTAAATTATATGTAGCAACAATCGATTTCGAAAAAAAAAATTGATGCGGTGAGCAGGGAGGCACTATTTACGAGATTAAGGGAGGTAGGGGTGTTGAAGAAAATGAGGGGGGAAATAGAAATAATATATGAGAAAGTATTTTTGATGATTAAATTACAGGATGGAAGGATGAGTAAGTGTTTTGAATCGAAGAGTTGGGTGAAACAAGGATGTAAGCTATCCCCGATATTATTTATCTTGTTTATAAATAATATTTTAGACAGACATGGAGGTGGTGGTGGTGGTGATTATTGTTTTAAGAGGAAGTACAACTAGGCAACAATCCTCTATATAACACTAATCAAAGGGAAAAATGGAAGGGAACCGACACTTCGAAAAATGAAGATATCGGACAAAGAAAGTCAAGGGCCACGAAGGGCGTGAAAATATAAGACTCCCTAGCCCTCGCAAACCTAATAGCGTCGGGGTCGGAAAAGAACAAGGTTTGACCAAGGGAGGTCGGATAGGATAGATAAAAGTGAGGAGCCTGGCACAAGTAAGTGGAAGCAATGCCAGGACTCAGCTGAGGACCCCGTGGTCGCCAACCCACGCTCAAAAGTTCAGAGCCCCTGGGACCCCTTTTAGTCGCCTCTTACGACATGCAGGGGTTACCGTGGGTGTTATTCTACCGCCCCCACCCCCAGGGGGAGACATGGAGGAGAGAGGTGGCAATATCGTTGGATAGGGAAGATGGATGTACCGGTTCTGCTATTTGCAGATGATCTATTGATTTTGGCATTGATGGCAAGTGGTTTGCAAAGAGGGTTAGACGAGGTAGCTGATTATACTAGAAGATGGTCTCTCAGGGTAAATGTAAGAAAGACACAGATAATAGTTTGTAGGAAAAGGAGAGTGAGGAAGAAAAAAAAAGTCTGGAAGGTAGATCAGGAAGAAATTAGACCAGGGGAAAAAATAGAATATTTAGGTGTAATAATTAGTAATAAAGGCTCATGGAAGGAGCAGTGTAGGAGGGCTAAATTAAAGAGAAGAGAAGCGCTTGCAGCAGTGGGGGTATTAGAAAATAAATTCCCAGTTATAAAATACAAAATTCAGAAAATGGTGTTTCAATCACTGGTAAAGGGCAAAATGTTATTTGAGGTGGAAGTATGGGGATTGAAGGAGGATAGGGTTGAACTAAACCAGGTAGTGGGAAAAAATTTAGCAATATGATGGGCCTTCCAAATGGCACAGCAAATGCGGGAGCTAGATTAGTGTGTAAAGAATCTCTGGAGGTTGAAATAGCTAAGAGGGTGAACACATACTGGATAAGATTAGAGGAAGGGAAGGGAGGGAAATTATTACAAGAAACGTATAGATTTCAGAAAATTATGGAGAACAAAGGTTATTGGGTTAATAACTGTAAAAAAAAAAAAAGTTACAAAATCTAGGTTTGGGGGGTTATGGGGGCGTTGGGGGGTAGAGGAAAGAATGGGCATGGGAAAGGGTAAAGGGAAGATTATTAGATACAGAAAAGCAGGGTTTAATAAGGGAATATAGGAAGAGACTCTCTATCAGTATTAAATAAATTGGCAGAAGTAACTGACCCGAAATTGGAGTTTGAGGGAATTTCGAGAAATAGGGGATGGGTAGGAAGAGAAAAGGATAGACGTGTTTTGTGTGGGGAGGGTTGGTCGGACTTGCATATATTCAAACAATGTCAAGCTTCGGAGGAGATAAAAAAGAAATTACTAAGTAAGGAGGTGGAAAAGGTAGGAAAAAGTGATGACATCATGGTTATGCAGAGAGTGGGAGAGAGGAGCAAATATATTGAAATTCTTAAATGTGGTTAGAACAAGATTTTTAAAGAAATTGAGGGATTAAAAGTGGATAGCAAGGAGGAGGAGAGAGATACGGTGGAAATATCGAGGGAAATGAAGAAGGAAGGAATAGGGAAGGATGGAGCACTGTTTAGGAAAGGGGGAAGGGAATCAGGTAGGAGAAAAAAGGTTTAGATGATTAGGAGGTAGAAGGAGCCGGGCAAAGTAGGTATTTTAGTGAGTGTGGGGGAGGGGGTAACAGTGGGCTCGTGGGACTGGGAGCCGCCCTGGGAGAGTGGTTGGAGTAGTAGAGTAGAAAACTTGAGTGCTGTATAGTGAGGGGAATTTCAAACTGGAGTGATCAGAAAGTGTTTGGTGAAGAGGGAGAGCATCTTGCCCAGAGGAATGGTTATCTGCCCTGAGCAAGTTGCTGGAAAGTAGAACGAGGAGAAATAGTATATGAGTGTTGTATTATATACATGGATATGTACTAAAAAGAGATGGGTAAAAAAATTAAAGGTGCCAAAAGTCGAGGATGTAAGTCCTAATACAATGTGATTGTGAAGAGAGTTTGTAATAAGTAGGAATTACTTAGAAGAAGGAAAGATTTGATAAATGGGAGAGTAGGAAACTCGAGTTTTGTAGAGAGAGTGGAATTTAAAACTGGAGTGATCAGAGAAAGAGGCTGTAGTGTTTGGAAGAAGATAGTAGCATATAATTAAATGTATCAAGAGACGAGCACATAAATTCTAGAACTAATGTGATTGTGAAAAGAGTTGGTAATAAGTAGAAATTAGATAGAAGAAGGGAGTTGATAAATTGGGGAGGTGAGCAGGTGCCTGGGGTAGTAGTTAATCAAATTAGGGAAGGGGTAACATCTTATGCATGGGAATGGAATCTGCCCAGATCAAGATGTTTATCATAGAATGAGGAGAGTTGTAATTATAAGCATGTGGTATATATATTAACCTTATGGCTGCTATGTATGTTTAGATAGAAGATTCTGAATAAGTAATAAGAGGATTAAGGTAGTGTATAAGAGGTAAGAAGTGTGGAAGAACTGTGGGAAGATGGAGTGAACTAGTAGAGCATGGAAGGATAAACTGTTTATATGTTTGTGGTGGAGGTGATGTAAAATGATGGTTTGTTTATGTGTAAGCAATAAGTAAAATAAGGGGAATGAATAGGGTAGTGAAGTGAAGGAGGAATTGTTGGTAGTGAGGTAATTGTGCAAGCATGTAAAAAGAGAGCTTGGAAGGATGACCTGTTGTATATCTGGAGCAGGATTGAGTGTGTATGTGAGCAGGAGCAGGTTGGAATAAACGTGATGGCAGAATGCTTGACGTAAGAGGTGAGTGGAAGGGGTTGGCGTGACCCATCCCAAGGAAGAAATGATTAACCATGTCTGCACATGGAGAAAGAGGAGAGGTAAGGAAGTGTGCTGTCAATGTGACAGGGAAGGTGAGCCGTGTACATCGGGCTGGACAGGAGATAAGGAATGGGAGGAAACATGTTGTCAGCAAGGGGCCTGTGAGGTCCGGTACCCGGCCTCACGAGGCGGGGCTGGTGGCGGTGTCTACAGGTTGGATGGCTAGTTTCCTTACCAGGACAGATACCACGACCAGCCAGCTATTTTAAATTAGTCTTAGGTAGTAGGATAAGGTAGTTAAGTGATTAGTGTAGTTTGTAATTACGGTAGTATCTTGCATGTGGTGTTGGCTATCCACGCATGTGTGGGATGCTACTGAGTAGATGTAGTAGATAGTAAATTAGTTTTAGGAGGGTAGTAGTGGCTTATTCTCTTTATTTCCAAAAAAACAATGGTATGTACTATGGTTGGGAAATAAAGGTATGTATGTATGTATGTATGTATGTATGTATGTATGTATGTATGTATGTACTAGACTCAAGTAAAACTTGAAATGTTAACTTACTTCTCATTAATGAGAGAGTGTGTGCACGAGTACCTAGCAACCCAGCTGTCGACTCCTAAAGAGTAGTCAGTCAAGTGAATATAATGCCAAGCAGAGAAGACAGTGCCAAGGACATACACCATAGCAAATTTTATACTGTAGTTCCATTAAAAGTCATACTGTTTGTGACAGCTAGCAGCCATCTTAGGTGGGGTCATCAGTTGCTATGACACAATTCACAGCACAGCATAATCGATCAAAGGTATCAGTTCGCCCTCTTTTCCTTTGCTGCTGTCTACAAGCTTGCAGAAGCATGTCATTCTGGGGTTGATGTTGCTAACAGATATTGTGTATTGTTAAAGCATGTGGGTTCTTGATTAGCAGTGAATAGTTTTTTGTTTCATGTGATTTAGAAATTAGAAGTCACATTCTTTAGACTATGATTTCCTTCTAGTTTGGATATCAGGAAAATAAGAGGTCAAATGACATATGATCACTTGAGATTAAAAGCAATATTCATTACATTTCTTTTCCTACTTGTTTAACGTTGCAGTAACGCATGAAGGTTGTGGCAACGGAAGGATGGAAAAGGGAAGGTAGCGGCCATCGCCTTAACTAAGGTACAGCCCCAGCATATGCCCAGTGTTAATTGGGAACCCAAGGAAAATCATCTTCAGGGCTGCTGACGGTAGGATTTGAACCCACCCTCTCTCTCTAACGCAAGTTCACAGCTGCACGACCCTAACCGCACGACCAAATCCATTACAATTAGAATGTGCACCTTATCAATATCTCCAATCACTGAATGATGATACAACCAGGTTGTGTTTTTAAACTGCCATTCTTGTAACCATTATCCACTTTAGACCAACAAATTTTTAAAAAATCCCTATATTTGCCCGAAGACAAACCGATTAGAAGCTCTGTTACAAAGGATAACAGCAATCTGGTCTCTGTTTAAGTGATTCTATTACCAATGAGATTTGAGTAGTAGAAGATATTACTGCTCAGCTTCCACAGTAGAATATAAACAATAAGTATTATACTAGCACTCTTGGGATTCCTGTACGTGCTTCTTAAGGCGGAAACACACTACTGTCACTTCACGCGAGTTTGCGCGTATCGTGATGTAATCGAACCTGTCAAGAAAGATACGCTATGCCTTTTCCACACTGTACGAAATGTAGTGATCACACTGCACTCATGTCACATCTGTTAACACCGGCTGACGTAATTGTGACGTATCTGGTGACAGCGCTCTTCACGCGGAGCATAATTTTCTGCTCTAGCACATATCTGGCGATGTGAAGTGTGAATAGAAGCAGTTTCTTTTAGCGATATGGAAGAAATGTTAATTGAATTGGTGTGGGTGCATGGGAATCTTTATCACATAGGTTCGATTAACTATAGAAATCAGCAAATGTGGCACGAGGCATGGTACAAAATAGGAAATGAATTAATATAGATCACATGTACAATACTAATTTTAATAGGCATACAGTTGTTGCTATTGGCTTTACATCGTGCCGACACAGATTGGTCTTATGGCAACGATGGGACAGGAAAGGGCTAGGACTGGGAAGGAAGCAGCCGTGACCTTAATTAAGGTACAGCCCCAGTATTTGCCTGGTGTGAAAATGGGAAACCACAGAAAACCATCTTCAGGGCTGCCGACAGTGGGGTTCGAACCTACTATCTCCCGAATACTGGATACTGGCCGCACTTAAGCGACTGCAGCTATCGAGCTCGGTATTCAGTTGTTGAAAACAGTCCATAGTTGTACTTATAATCATTATCATAATAATAATAATAATAATAATAATAAAATGAACTCCGCTATTACCGGTCCCAAGCCCGGGGCCTCGTCTATCAAGAGACGGGGAAATGAGGAGGGGGAGGAGTAACAACCTTGTTAAAAAACCTGGGTCCATCTGGCTCCGGGTGGTAGCACCCAGTAAGGGCCCCTGCCTAGGGTTACAGGTGAAACCTGGCCAACGGTCTTGAAGGCGGAAGAGGAACTCTGCTTTAGTTCCGAACGGTGGAGAGAGCGGAAGAGCCTAGTGGAGTGACCACGAACAAAAATCAAATTTCGGACTAACAATCCGATCTTATCCTGGAATCTAATTCCTCACTTTGTATTTTATACAATTTCAATTGCAGTATGGAAAGTCCGCTGAATGAAGGCACTACCCCAAGTGGTAACTCGAAAGAGAAATCCACCATTGCATCACGCAATGCATTGGGACTAAAGGTTCTGGGGAGTCCCAACAACTGCAATCAGAAGGTTGAGTCGGAGCAACTTTGGAATCCTTCTAAAATAAAATTCAAAAAGGAATTCTTTTTTGGCACTTTAAATGTAAATTCTCTACTCAAGACTGGTAAACAAAAAGAACTAGAAATACTTCTAGAGAAAAACAAAATTCAAATTTTGGCAGTTCAAGAAACTAGATTCCTAGATGAAAATGTAATAGACACTTGTAACTACAGGATCTTTAAAGGCAAACCAGCAATCAAAATTATGAAGGGGATGCCACTACTTGGTACAGCTTTCTACATTCATAAAAGTATAATAGGAAATGTAACAGAATTTAAATCCAACTCAGAAAGAATATCTCTCCTATCAATTAAATGCAAAAACAAAACGTACACACTTGTTAATTGCCATGCACCAATAAATGAAGACAATAGGAAAAACCCTCAAAAAACAGAGGAATTCTGGGTTCGTTTGGAAAATGAACACCATATTACTATTAGGTGAGTTCAATGCACAAATAGGTAGAGAAAAGAAATTTAGAAATGTAGTAGGACATTACCCAGCCCACAGAAGAACAAATACAAATGGTATTAGGCTAATCAGTTTGTGTCAAAGCTATCACCTGAAACTAATGTCAACCTTCTTTAGAAAACTCCCCAGAAAAGCTAAAACGTGGATATCTCCAAACCCAATGTTAGGAGAGTTTCAGTTAGATCATGTGGCTGTTTCAAAAAAAAGTACAAAAGAAATTATGAATGTGAAAGTAGTAAGGAATGGTGAATTTGATTCCGACCATTATCTCTCTAAAATTAAAGCCAAACTCCTACCTAATAAAGAACAAAGAAAGCCACAGAGGTTAATAAAATATAATGTAGACAGACTTACTATAACAAAAGAATCAATTAAAAACTACCAAGACGAAATTAAAGTGGCTAAACAAGGCAACTGCCAAGAAATATCCAAAGCAATTAATTATGCAGCACAGAAAACATTTGGGCCAATAAAAAATAAAAGGAAAATATGGTGGAATGAAATATGTGAAGAAGCTTTAGCAGAGAGGGCTAAAACATGGAAAAAATGGAAATGCTCAAAGAAAATTGAAGATTTTGATCAGTTTAAACAACAAAGGAAGGAAACAGCAAGGATAATCAGAAGTACTAAACGAGCCTTTCAAAAGGAGAAACTTATAGAAATGGACAAAAACTTTATAAAAAATAACACCCGTGACTTTTATCAGACTTTTAAGAATGAATTAAAGGGGTACCAAACTACAAATATTAGTTTCAAGGATGAAAACGGCAGAAATGGACTAAGCAATACTGAAAATTGTGAGATATTAGCAAGATATTTTGATCAACTTTTGAACTGTCCTGAGCCAAGTCATAAATTAGAATTTCAAGATATTGATGAAAATTTGGAAGAAGACATACCACCAACTATAAAAGAAATTGAAGAAGTAACTAAAACCCTCAAAAACAACAAAGCTAGCGGAGAAGATTCTATTACAGCAGAACTTTTGAAGTGATCCTTGCCAAATATAGCAAATGAGCTACAATTACTCTTTGAAGAAATCTGGAAAACTGAAAAAATTCTTGAGGAATGGAAAGTAGCCTTGATACATCCACTCCACAAAAAAGGTAATAAACAGGACGTTAATAACTACAGAGGAATATCTTTATTAGCAGTGGCATATAAAATATTTTCCAAGATTTTATTAAACAGAGTAGAAACAACACTAGACAATCATTTAGGTGAATATCAAGGTGGTTTCAGGAAAGGAAGATCATGCTCAGAACAAATATTTAATCGTAAGTCAATAATTCGCCACAGGTTACTTAATTCAAAGGACATTGTAGTCATGTTTGTAGATTTCAAAAAGGCTTTTGATTCTGTTGACAGAGAAACTATATATAAAATAATTCGAGAATTTGGCATAAAGTCTAAACTGGCAAATCTAATCCGTGAAACACTTACAGACATAGTCTCTAAAGTGAAATTTCTGGGAGAGATATCACAGCCTTTCAAAATAAAAACTGGTGTACGACAAGGCGACGGACTATCCCCAATTCTTTTTAATTGTGTCCTAGAGAAAATAGCGAGAATTTGGAACGAAAAACTTATTGAACTCAACATTTCACCGATAAGGTTAGGAAGAGGAAACAAAAGGATTGAAATAAATTGTCTTGCATTTGCAGATGACTTTGCAATACTTTCTGAAAATGTGACATCTGCTGTAACCCAAGTAAATGTCTTGGAAAGAATTGCCAGCAGAACTGGCTTAAGAATTTCTGCAGAAAAAACAAAATTTTTAACAAATATTTGGGATGCACCAAAATTTCTGAAAACAGATATTGGCCAAATAGAGAGGGTAAAAAAATTCAAATATCTAGGGGAAATAATCCAAGAAAATGGTTTAGAAAAATCTGCAGTAGAGGAGAGGGTACATAAAATGGAGAGAGCTTATGGTGTCACCGAAGATATCTACAATAAAAGATGCCTATCCAAAAATGCAAAAATAAGGCATTACAACACAGTAGTGAAGCCAGAATGCCTATATGCAAGCGAGTGTCTGGCATTAAACTATAATTTAGATAAACTAGAAATACTAGAAAGGCGAATCATGAGGAAAATATTAGGCCCACAAAACACAGCAGAAGGTTGGAAATTACGAAGTAATGCTGAAATATATCAAAAAATAGAAAATATATCAGATGTAATGAGAAAAAGGAGACTTATGTTTTTTGGACATTTATATCGAATGCAAGATAGTAGATTAACCAGTAAGATTTTCAGATATTTGTGGAGTAAGAAATCAACGACAAGCTGGGTCAATGAAGTAAGAAAGGATTTAGAAAAAAACAATATAACAACAGCAGAAATAAATAATAGAGAAGGCTTTCGGGAAAAAGTATTGAAAATAGAAGGATTCCAAGATAGGAAAGTAAAAAAGACTGGTTCAAAGTGGTCTGAAGACAGAAAGAAGAAACATAGTGAACAGATGAAAGCGTACTGGAAGAAAAGGAAAGAACAAAGAAGAAGGAACTGAAATTGGCATGTGGTCCTCTGGTGGCCCATTCGAAAGAAGAAGAAGAATAATCAAATGGTGTATGGCTTTTAGTGCCGGGAGTGTCCGGGGACAAGTTCGGCTCACCAGGTGCAGGTCTTTTGATTTAACGCCTGTAGGCGACCTGCGCGTCGTGATGAGGATGAAATGATGATGAAGACGACACATACACCCAGCCCCCGTGTCAGCGAAATTAACCAATGATTGTTAAATTTCCCGACCTTGCTGGGAATCGAACCCAGGACCCCTGTGACCAAAGTTCAGCACGCTAACCATTTAGCCACGGAGCCGGACATATTGTATTATTATTATTAATAATAATAATAATAATAATAATAATAATAAATTAAACACTATACAAATTATCCTGTTGAATTAGAGATCGGTGAATAAATATTTATTATATGACCCATTCACTACCGCACAGTTCTTTTCTTCTTTGTTCAATTTGTTCTTCCACAATGGACTGTTGGTAATTGCCATGGCACAGAGCCTTCAAGCAAGTTGAAGTAATATCTGAAATTTTCTCATATCTGAAGAGCCTGTGTAGGATTCCTCCGAATCAGTTGCAAATGCAGAGCGTACTTCGGCCAACAATTTCATCCTTGATGAGATTATATAAGTAGTTAAATTCATCTTTGTTCAGCCTGAAGTTCATCTGAAATCTTTCTGGATGCCTATGTAGCTCCCTTACTAAATTGTGGTATTCACCGCAAATTACTTTCATGTACCCACAGTCGTTTGCGACAGACAGTACTCATGGCAACAGAAACATCACAGGCAATTAAGAGATCATCGGAATCCGATGAACTGGATGTACTATCGTAGCTTGCCATCGGACGAAGTATACTGTGATCTGTGAACATGAGGACAGTGTGTTTCCTGTCTTCACGCCGCATGCAGTGACATTAGCCTCCCCTCCAAGTTGACTCAGCTCAGAGAGATTTCACGTGAAGTGACAGTGGTGTGTTTTTGCCTTTATTTTCCACAGCATGTGATGAAGAATGAGGTGGGTTTTGATGGTAGTAGGATATTGGCATTCAGAGCATGTGGCAACACAGCACTCTTCTCCCCTCCCCTCCAATCTGTGCTCAATGCCACAAGCTTCTACCTGTCAGGACAAACCTGGTGTTGGAAACTATATATATATATATATATATATATATATATACTGACCAAAAATCATAGGAGAATATCTTTAGTAACTTTGGACTTAAAATTCTAAATTGTTTCTTTTTTGTGGAATTATTATTAATGAGAGACACAATGGCACGCTAGTCTAGCCATCAATGTCCCACCCTAAGTGACCTGGGTATGAAACCTAGCAATTTCAGGAGACAGAAGTTTGAACAGAATCATCATGTGAATGTCTTTGACACTGAGCACTGGCGACTTTTACTCCATACTGAATCACTTAGTGATAAATCCTTTCATCTGATCAGAAGGTCCACAAATTCCTCATTAACAAGTTTTCCTGCTTAGCAGATCGTAAATTTGAAGTCCCGATGCCCATCATATTAAATCTGTATTAAAAAAATATCTCACTTAACATGTCACGATTTTTCGCCTTTACCGCTTAGTATGATCATATATACCCCAGACCTGAAAATATTCTTTGTCATCCCTTGTGTATGGAATGTGATTTCCAACAGAGATAAGAGCCCTCGCCATGGGTTGGTGGGAGAAAGTTGAGCGATAAGAGGAAATGACCTTGAATTCTCGAACACCGAGTATAAAGAGCCTTCAAAGGGCAAGCTGTTAGCTTCGGTAAAGTTGAGTTTTACGTCACTGATTGGCAGCAAAGACTTTACACTAGAACAAGACAGGACAGTGCTAAGTTAAAGCACAGTAATAGATTCCACTGCGGCTAGGAGCGCTGAATTCAGTTTCCACGCGTTTTTTTGTTTTTTTCAAAGCTGTCCGTTGACATACATGGCTTATGGCTGGAAGTCATCCAAAATTATGCGTCACGGAGGTTACCGCCACAAAATGTGTAACGGAAGTGTAACTCTAGCAACCGTGGAGCCACTGGTGAATGGTCATGCCTGAGATGCATATCTATGATCATTTGATTTTCTCAAAGGGAAAAGTGGTTTATTTTTTGTTCTATGTTCTTTGTTGTCAGATTGTTGAATAACCCAGTGTGCTTGACTGTGCGTGTAGCCTATTTCGTATTCCAATCAGATGTTAGAAATTTCTTTATTCAAAATCATTCTTTCCAACTTTGGAAACTTTCCTTCGCACACTCGTTTTCTTTTTCCGCTCCTATTTTGCTTATACGCATTTTCAATTTTGCCTCAGTTGCTCACAATAGTGTTCAAAGTAGAATGTGCTAGTTTTAATGTTCCCGCCAACTCTACGCGCTTAAGATGTGGATTCCCATCTATACTTCCTGAAGATTGTAATTTTTTTCTTCATTAGAGAGTGGTTTTACGATCCTCTTCTTATCCATAGCTAGGCTATCACAAGACAGATACCGTATGTACCGCGCTACTGAACTCCTCACGATTACCCTATTAGTCCGTAAGCAGGCTGTCATGCGACAATAATCATATCACTTCTTTTTACCACTCAACACAATAAATTGAAGGTAATGCCTATAACTGTTCTTGTGATAAGGTGATTTAAATCAGTGTGGTAAGACTGAAGTTAAAATAAGTCTATAGCGCACCAATAGCAGATCTTCAACAGGTCAATTGTGGGTGCCGTTAAGTAATAAGCAGGGAACGGATTTACATGTAAATACATATCTCTTTAGGAAGCTAAAGTTAATGATATTTTGCATTACCTTTACGAATCATGACATGTGGAGTTGAAAAATGGAGCATTCATTTTCCATATTTTTCCATATTTTGGAGTTTAGCATGTATGTTCCATATTCTTCGTCATTAAAATCAATATAGTCCATATTTCGGCTAAAAAGTATTAAATTATATTAAATTAGCAGTCCTCTCAATAATGGAGATAAAAATTAAAAATCTAGGCCTATATTCGAAAAATTAATATTTTAACTGGTGTGCAGGTCATTATCACGCCTCTCCACGCCTGGGCTGATAAAATAAGCTGATAAGCGGTGCAAAGAAAGAGAGAGGTTGAGCCCGGAAGTGGTGGAGATCAGCCGGTCAGTACCGTGACTATCTAAATCACACTTACAGCACTGATAAGCGGCATTACATAATATCGACTATGTCTGTGCCATAATTTCGTGATTAGGAAAATCTCATTCATCGACGATGTGCTAGTGGTTTCCGGATTAGTTCGTAATTCGGGCATTCCCTTTGATTGCTTCATAACTCCATCTAGTTCACTACCAGTCATTCACAGTTTGAATTAGCAGTGAGACGGATCATAGTGTTCTTGTACGTTCAGTGTGTGCAGTTGTATATTGATATTCATTGAAGACATTAACGTTGTTACAATATGCCTAAAGTAGCTCAGTCAACCAGTTCGAAACTGACAAGTTACGGCATCAGAATTTAAAGAAGATGGTTTATCAACTGACAGTAAGATATTATTTTGTAATTTGTGTCATTGTACAGTGACATCTACTCAAAGGTTCCTTGTGCAAAAGCACGTTTCAACCAGTAAACACCAGGCTAACAAACAAGATTCCAAGCAGACACAGTTGTTTCTGACACAGCCAGCAACTTCCAGTGTAACGTCCGAGTTCAACACCGATCTCTGCTGTGCTCTCATCACTGCTGACATACCTCTCTTCAAACTGAAAAATCAGTACTTCAGGGAATTCCTTGAGAAATATACTAAACGATCCATCCCGGATGAGTTAACGTTCAGAAAAACGTACTGTTCAGCCATATACGATGAAACTGTTCGAAAGATAAGGCAAGGTAGTAAGTTTTAATGTGTTTCTTCCACTTTGCTTTTAACTGTATTGTTTTACATTCATGCAGGCAATTTTATGAATTAAGATTCTTGTCATTCTAACATGGGGACATAAATTGTCATACAAGCCCCATCAGATTTTGTATTCACTAGTTGATCAAAATCAGCCTGGTTAAGACTTCATGTGCTTTTGAACCTGTGTCCTTGACAACAAATTTGAGACATGCCAAGTTTTTCAGTTTTGTATTTGGTGAGTTTTGTTTCCATTTTGGCATATATGGCTAAAGATGACCTCGTTAAGTAAAAGAGGTCAAAACTAGTATCATTGTTAATAAAACATAGAAACATCAAATTAAGTGTACTGAATAGGTGGACCTTCCCTACGTTTGGTTGTGAACAGTTTATCAATACGGATCGAGAATGAAACTCATTGCCTATGATTCTCCCAAGAGTACCTGATCAAGGCGAAAAAGGAGCTAAATGACCTAGTGATCCAAGAACAGAACTAGACGATATCAGAAAGGTATTCATTGGATCAAACCTGCCAAGTTGGGATCAGAAGGCCAGTGCCTCAACCATCTGAGCCATTCAGGCCAGCAGAAAATAAAAATGCAGAATCCTGAAGGACAATATCAATTCAAGGTTAGGCTAGTTAGTTAGGCCCTTACATGTTGTAGTAATGCACAGAACTGCCCCAGAAGTAGAAACATACGTATCCTGCAGTAAGGTTCAGGGTGGTGTAAAAAATCAAATGTATGCAGATCCAATGTCGCACAGATAAAAGGCAAAACTTTTAACAATCTGCTTTACGTCGCACCGACATGGATAGGTCTTATGGCGATGATGGGACAGGAAAGGGCTAGGAGTGGGAAGGAAAGGGTCGTGGCCTTAATTAAGGTACAGCCCCAGTATTTGCCTGGTGTGAAAATGGGAACCACAGAAAACCATCTTCAGGGCTGCCGACTGTGGGATTCGAACCCACTATCTCCCGGATGCAAGCTCACAGCTGGCCAACAGCATGACAAATTCGCCCGGTGAAAGGTGAAACAAGTATCATGATTCATTGGTGTTATTCTGAAAGGAATAAATAAATTGGTGTTGTAAAGGTGGAATTTCCTCAAAAAAGAACCGTAACACTTTTTAACTCTTTATCCTCAAGAGAATAGAGGTTTTCTAAATAGTCTAGTAGCCTGTAAATTAAAACTGTATGTTACTTTTTTGAACACTATAATAGGCTCTTTAGGATGCATATTTGCTGGACAGCTCTGAGTCTATTTAAGTGATTTTTCAAATTTAATCACTTTAATAGTTATTTCAACTGCCTTATAATGTTTTTGGTAGCTATACATATCTCAACAACTACTGAACTGAAAAATTTTCACAGATAATTATACTATTCTCTTTCATATTTTTAATGTCCGTGGTTATTCATACATGACAAATATTGCCACAGTAGAATTTTGTTTTTGTTGTAGTTGTTGCTGATCTTGAGATCACTTGTAATTCGCTTCAAGTGTATACATAAACTGTCTGATAACCAGTATCCTGGAAGAGTAAAAGGCAGCACGCTTAACCATCATTATTTGGGCCAATGACGGGAACATGTACCGTACCTTGAGATCTCAAGTAAGAAAGAGTGCTGGATTCTGTAATTTGCATATCCATATATTCCTGCTTTCAATGTCAATTCTCAATGTATCTGGTTCAAACAAGGTGGGACATTACATATAGTTAGAATCTTTTGATAAAAAATACGTTCTTCAAAAAACGGAATAGCCCTAAGATTACCAGATATGGCTGGGACAGGAAATCAAAGACAGTTATTATGTGATAACTGATAAATTAATTGGAGGAAAAGTTAGGGATACAGAAATTACCTGAAGTGAAAGCTTGGATAGCAACCACAGACTTCTAGTAGTAGATCTAAATTGCATGCTTAAAGCTAAACCTGTAGTAAAGAGATTGTCAATGATTAAAGAATGGAAACTAAAAAATGAAGAAATCAAGAAGTATTTTCAAAACTTGATAGACTAAATTGCCAAAATCTGAGACAGGTAGTGTTGATGAGGATTGCAATGCCTTAGAACAACAATAGTTAACTGTGCTATAGAAATATGTAGTAAAACAAAAGGTAAAGTCAAGGAGAAACAAGCAAGTTGGTGGAATGATAGAGTAAAGCATAAAACTGAAGAAACAAACATGGCAAAGAAAAACGAAGATGTTGAGAAACATAATCGGGCTCAGGGAATTGTACCAAAGGACAATGAAAAAATAGGAAGACTGGAACAGGAATACAGGAATACTCCAGATAAAAAGAGTAGTGAAAGAAGAAAAGGAGAAGAGCTGGGAACTATTCACCCAAAGAATTGAGGAAGATAGTAAAGAAAATCAGAAAATGCTATATGGGTTAATGAAAAGTAAAACATCAAGTAAAGAAGAAATTTAAGCTACTGGAACAGAGAACGGGATCGTTATCAGAGACATGGTAGGAATCAGAGAAGAGTTATTTTCAAAAATTATTGAATGGGGAGTGTGAACAAGGACAAGTAACCAAAGTCACTAATGAATTACAAAAGGAACAACCTCCAATTACTTGGAAGAGACAGAAAATAGAAAATGCCCTGAAGGAAAAGTCAGCGGAAGCAAATGAACTAACAGCACACATGATTAAGGCACCTTGATTCCCTGGAATACAGTGGCTACACTGAACACTGGGAGTTATGTAGAAAGAGAACAAGTTGCCAGATGACTGGAATAAAGGAATCATAATACCACTTTTTTTTAAAGAAGTAGAAGGAAGTGCACCAATTATAGAGGCAATCACCTTTCTGTCACATTGGCTTAACATAATGGAGAAGATCAATTTGAAGAGGAACAACATGGATTTAGAAGAAATATAGGAACCAAAGACCTAATTTTTTCACTCGCACAGCTAATGGAAACATTTTGGGAAAAAGGGAAGGACTTGATAATAGTGCTTTTGGATTTGGAAAAAGCATATGACAGGGTGGAGAGAGGAAAAATATGGGAATGTTTAGAAAAACATAACATCCCAGAAGCACTCATTTAAAAAGTTCAGATGTTACATGATGGTTGTGAAAATAGTGTGCAAGTAGATGGAAGATCTCAGTGGTTTAAAACAAGAAGAGGTGTCCAACAAGGGAATTCTCTTTCTCCATTGCTCTTCATTTCACTCATGGATAGTATTATGAAGGAACTCAAAGAAAAAGATAAGGAAGATCTTCATGCATTTGATTTTGCTGATGATGTTGCCATTTGGGGAGAAACTGAGAGACACGTTAAGCAGGTGCAGGTGACACAAACACCAGAAAATATTTTGAAAAGATCGTTCTGGGACGAAGACCAATTGGACGCCCTAGAAAGAGGTGGTTAGATCATATATGAGAAGACAGAAACAGAAATTATGCTAACTCAACTTCCGCTTGTAAACAAAATTAAGCTGGGAGACCAAGGTATAAAAATGGTAGAAAATTTAAATATTTAGGTGAAATAATCACATATAACCTGAACGAGAAACCAGCATGGCAAAATAGAATAGATAAACTGGTTATAGCACAGCATGTTACCAAGAATACATATAATAAAAAGTGTCTCTCAATAGCAACCAAACTGAAACACTACAAAACAGTCACCCAGCCACAAATTACATATGCAAGTGAAACATTATTCCAAACATCAAACACAGCTGCAATAGATAGAGTACTCAAGTCAGAAGGAGAATAGTGAGAACCTGTTTAAATAAAAATTATCAAGTAAACAGAGTCTGGAGGCTAGCTTCCAATGAGACAGTTTACAAAGAAATAGAACTTGTGACTAGCACAGTGAAAAAGAAACAAATATCATTCTTAGGCCATCTAATATGGTCACCAGAAAACAGAATCAGCAGAGAAGTAATAGAAAAATTATGGTAGAGTAAGAATAATATTAGATGGATCACAGAACTTAAGACATGAGAGAGGTACATATTACAATGGAAGATTTAAAATGCAAAACAAATACACCCAACATATTGAAAGATATACACACTAGACTAGTCATCCCACTATCTATGCTAGCGACTTCAACAGCCATCATGAAACTTGGAAATATGCAAGAAACGATGATTGCGGCATAGCTTTAGTAGAATGGTCAGAAGACCATCTTATATTTGATGCAAAAGACAAAGGCACGTTTAGATCTGCTGCTTGGAAGTGAGAGTCCAACCCACACCTCTGTTTCGTCACATGTGACTCTGCTGGCAACCCTCTACCCATGATGAGAGAAGTTTTGGGGGACTTTCCAAATAGTCAACACAGACCAATCTTCCTTGAGATGGGCATCTCTGTTCCCTTAATTAGATCTTTCCCACGCCCACGCTGGAACTTTAAAAAGGCAAACTGGACAAAATTCTCTGAAGAGCTGGACAAATGCATCAGATGGATTCTGGCAACCAGTGATAATTATAAGAGATTTGTAGGGCTTGTGAAATCTGTAGCCAAAAAGCACATCCCAAGAGGCTACAGGAAAGAATACGTTCCTGGATGGAGCGAACAGAGCGATGCCCTATACATTTTCTTGAAACAGGTGCCCATACGACTGGTGAGGAGCTATTATGGAGTCTGGATGAAAATCGTAGACAGAAATGGACAGAAACAGTTAGTAACTTGGATTTCTCTCATTCCAGTATAGAAGCCTGGAGCCTACTGAGAAAACTTGGAGGAAGCTCAACAGGAGGTAGAGAGAAGTCAACTATCTCACCAAACAAAACAGCCTCCCATACTGTTTTAACTTCAAGGGTTACTAAAGATAAAAAACATACAAAAACTGTGAAAAGGAACCTAAGGATGCTTAAACGTACCTCTCCAACCTCTTCCAAGAACTCTGAAGCCTTCACGATTGATGAGGTTGATACAGCATTAAAGGACATGTAAATTGGTAAGCACCAGGTTTCGATGGAATACATCCTGAATTTATCGTAAATATGGGACGGAATGCGAGAAGGTGGTTGACGTGCTTCTTTACCCACATACTTCAGACAGATGTTCTTCCCAAGGAGTTTAAGATGACTAAAATTCTTGCCATATTGAAACCTGGCAAACCAAAAGATATACCACAAAGCTACAGACCAATCGCTCTCCTCAGTTGTTGCTATAAACTCCTTGAAAGACTACTATACAACAGAATCACCATTGTAATTAATCAACATATCCCTAATGACCAAGCTGGTTTTAGGCAGAATCGTAGCTGTTGTGACCAAGTCCTTGCACTCACAACATGCATTGAAGCAGGATTTCAGCAACAGTTGAAAACCTCTGCTGTTTTTCTGGATCTTTCTGCTGCTTATGACACGGTTTGGAGAGAAGGGCTGCTGTATAAACTTCTTCAGGTATTACCATGCAAAATCACGGTACAATTAATTGGAAACATGCTGAATAATAGACTCTTTCAGGTTGTTCTAGGGAATAGGACTAGCAAGCTGAGAAGATTGAACAATGGTCTCCCTCAAGGATCAGTCTTAGCCCTCTCCTGTTCAATCTGTATATATCAGATTTGCCACCAACGAAATGTAGACAATTTTGCTATGCTGATGATATAGCTTTAGCTACAAGTCATAGTAACCTGAAAGAAACGGAGAACATTTTAACTGATGACCTTTCCATTCTTAGTGACTATTTTTGGAAATGGAGACTCCAACCAAACACCAGCAAAACTGAGGTGTCCTGTTTTCATCTAAATAACAAAATGGCAAACTGTACTCTCCAAGTGTCTCTTAACAGTAAGGTCCTCAGACACAATAATTACCCAACGTACTTAGGTATAACATTAGATCAGACACTCTCCTTCAGGCAACATCTAGTAAATACAGCAGCAAAGATTAGGAGTCGTAACAACATTCTGCAGAAGTTGTGTGGTACAACCTGGGGTGCTTCTGCAACTACCTGGAGATGTTCTGCCCTTGGTTTAGTTTTCTCTGCGGCAGAATATTGTGCTCCTGTGTGGATCAACAGCTGCCATGTGAAACTCGTGGACACTCAACTCAACAACACAATGAGGATTATTTCAGGTGTAATAAGATCAACTCCTACCCACTGGCTTCCTGTCTTGAGCAACATCATGCCTCCTTCATTCTGTAGAGCACAAGCACTGTTGAGAGAATACTCCAAGATTAATGAGAACCGTGACTTGCCCATCCACTCCAATATTCCTGACCTTCAGAGGAACCGGTTGAAATCTAGACATCCGCCAGTTAAGTTCGCTCAGAACCTCACAAAAGACAATTTCAACCCCTATGCCCAATGGAAGGAAGATTGGATCTTAAAAACAGGTGAACATTTCTGGCCTTTCTTCCCACCTAATTCGAGGTCTGATCTCCCAAGAAGAACTTGGACCATCCTTAATAGGATTCGATGTGGTCATGGTGTCTGTGCTGCGTCCCTGTATAAATGGGGAAAGATACAATCCCCCCAGTGTGACTGTGGTGCTCCTTTTCAAACCATCGAACACACTGTAAAGGATATTGGTTTGATTTTCTAGAGGCCAATACAGCGGGGCTCTAGAATGGATAACATCTTTAGACATTAAAATATAATGTACTTGCTTTCTTGTTTCTGTATATATTTATATGCCATACGATAAATAAATAAATAATACACACTAGACTACAAACAAAAATCAACAAGCAGAGAATAGGAAGAGTGATTCCAGAAGTAGAAAGAAAATTACATTCGGAAAGGATGAAACAGTATTGGGCTGACAAAAAGAAGAAAAATCTCCCTAAACCTGACTAAGTACTCCTATGTTGGCAAAAAATTAAAATAAAATAAATAAAGGAAGACCTAGAGAAAAAGAGGAGAAACATGGGATGCCTTAGAGAGAAAGAAGCATACCAGGACCGTAATAAATGGAGGCACATCGTTCTTAAACATCCTACCCGGCTCGTTGGAAGGAATTCATGATGATGATGACTAGGTGGGACATTACATAATTATAGTTTCACGATTTATTTAGTAGTGTTCGGATGTCATTTTTTTTTTTTTTTTGCCATCTTCCATTTTGGCTACTTGTTGGAATTAAGCCCAAACTGGCATTTCTGTACATAGTTGGCCTTATTTTATAGGGCATATAAATGCATATTTCACTATTTTAAATTTTTTTAATCATATTCTGGTCATATTTTGCATGGAAAAATTTGAATGCAATGTCCGATGTTCTTTTAAATGTGTTTGTGGCATTGAGATGAAACTTGAAGCTCAGTTCTCAAAGCTGAAGCTTATTGTATCTCGTCTGAGTTTATATCACTAGTTTTAGAGTAACTTCATTTAGAGTAATTTGTTTGGAGTAAGACTTTTGGTGCAGGTGTTCACATCCACTGGAATGTCACCCTTATTATAAGAGACAAGGAAATACCACAACAGCTTATCTTCGTATCTGTCTTAGCATTTGTGGCTCGTGATCACTTCTGGTAGCGCCTAAATTACTTTTCTCCTCTCATTTTTCTTTAAAATTTCAACAGAGACAATTTACAAGTCTTCATAGTTACATTAACAGTGACAGAGGAATTGTGTTGATGAGTTTGGGGAGGAATGCTTCTCTATGGAAGGAAAACACCCTCTCCCACAAAACATGTACCATTTTAGTTAACATGCCAATATAAATCAACTAAGACAAGACTTATTGTATTGATTAGGTGGTCAAATTAATAAATTAACTTATTGTTATTATTCCAATCAAATGTCATCAATACGGATCAAAAATTATATTTATCACATGTAATATTAATGCCAACCAGGCAATGATAAAACCTAACAAGTATCTGAACCTTAGAATTAAAATAGGCAAGATTTCTAGAGATATTAAGTTTCTTAAAGATTGCTTGAAATTAGAGTTGGTACCTAAGTTTCTCAAATCTTTACAAAGAAGAGGTCATCCCCATTCAAAATCTAATGTCACTCAAAAGAAAGTAAACAGCACATGGTTAAAAAATGAAATCAATCTATTACACAAGAAGAAATCTCTACTGAATTTACAATTATATAGGACACATTTGACCATCTCTCAAAAATTATCTCCACTTGAATGGAGTTCATTTTTAAGGCACACTGACCTCAAACTATCTTACATATTAGACAAGAAATAGAAAACCCTAAACCATAAATTAATTTGTTTACAAGAAAACAAACGCAAAACATCTGACGAAAATACAACCAAGAAAGTGTACCCTTCCCATTTGACTAACATTTCCACTACAATTAACCTATCTAATACTGCCTTCTCTAACCAAGAGATGAATCTATTGGATAAGGGTATTAAACATAACTGGCCTAATCACAAAAAAGCAGAGGACATAATTACTACCATTGCTGAAACCGAAACTAATATCGATAAACAAATTCCGATTGATAAACAAAATGACGTATGTTATGAAGTAAAAAAGAAACTCCCAACATTGATTAATGAGATAACATCTAACAACAACTACAACGTCTCGAAACAAATTCTAAACCTGAAATCCAAAATCCATAACAACAACGTAGTAATAACAAAAGCAGATAAAGGCAACACCATAGTAATAATGAACAAACAAGATTACATAGATAAAACAGAAACCTTTTTATCAAACAAAACCTATACTATAATTAATAAAGATCCAACAAACAAACTACAGCGCAACTTAAAGAACCTTCTTAAAAATTCTACTTTCATTTTAAATGATCAAGATTATCAGAAATTAACCATAATAAACCCAAAATTACATACAGTAAGATCATTACCCAAAATTCATAAAAAGGAGGTCCCCATTTGACCTATAATTAATAGTATGAATAGTCCTACCTATAAAACTTCTCAATTCCTACACAAATTCCTAAAAAACCATTTCAAATTCAACAACTCCAACCCCATCAAAAACTCCATTGAACTTTGCAATTCCCTAAATAAATTCAGTCTGCAACAAAACCACGTTTTATGCTATTTCGACATCACCAACATGTATACAAATATTCCTATCAATAATACTATTAACATCATAAGGAACAATCTGTCAAAACATAGCAAATTAAGTAAAATCGAAATTGATGAATAGTTAAAATTATTTAGTTTTGTTTTAAACAACAATTACCTCACCTTCAATAAGAAAATTTACAAACAAGCAGGTTTGGCGATGGGAGACCCGTTATCTGGAATATTAGCTGAACACAGCAAGATTATTAATAACATCAATGGACTCTGTCTTTGGCATCGTTATGTCGATGATACCATAGCAATCATAGATAAACAAATCAATAACAGTGATAACATATTATCTTTCCTTAACAATTTGGATAATAACATTAAATTCACTAAAGAAGATGAAATCAATAGCTCTTTAAATTTCTTAGACATCAAAATCACATGAGTATCAAACAAATTCAACTTCCAAATATACAGAAAACCCACCTTTTCTCCAACAACTATAAAAAATTATTCTTTACATCCCAACTCACATAAAAAAGCCACTTATCACAGTCTAATATACAGGGCATTAAAAATCCCTATGTTCTCCAGTAATTTAAAGAAAGAATTACAATTCATTAAAGAAATAGCTAAATTCAACGGATTTAATACAGATATAATTGATAAAATCATCAACAAAACCAAATTAAAACTAGCTGCAAATTTAACCCCATTGAAACCCATCAAACCAAAATACATTAAATTCACGTTCACTAACCATGGTATTTATCCGATAACCAATTCAATAATGAAGCACGATGTAAAAATAGACTATACAACAAAAAACACTAATCGTAATTTATTCTTTAATCATAACTCTATTAACATCGCAGACAACAGTTACTCTGCATCAGGGATATACAGACTAAAATGCTCCACATGTAATTTTTCTTACGTTGGCCAAACTGGCCGCAGCTTCTCCACCAGATACGCCGAACATTATAATGCACAGACATAATAAATTTTCCACAATGGCCAACCACATGAGGGACACAGGACATAAATTTACTACAATAGAACAAGACCTTCATATCCTCAAAAGAGTCGAAAATTTATTCATTTTCCTCGACCAGCATTTCAACAAAGATAAGAACTTAAACGACATTATTGATAAACAAAAGTCCCTTGTACGAACAGATTTTATGTCTATTACAAGAATCAATTCCCCTCACCAATATATTCGTAAAAGTTTTCAACCACAAATTAATAAGCCCTCCTACCTCCTCTACAACTAATATACTCCCCACCCTTCCCCTCACCACCAGAACCTCTAATTCAAATGCAATCAATAGACCCGTAGCCACACCCACTGTAATATCGCTCCCTCCAACGGCATCTCACCGTTACAATACGCGCAGCAATACACATCCCTCTCTCTCTCCCGCCAATAGTAGCTCCCCTCCAAGTACTACAAACAAGCCCATAGTCACGCCTTCGCAAACAGATCCCCCTCCAACTCAAACCTACAGCTATAACACTCGTAGTAAGAAGCCGACAGTCGACAATAACATTCAGTTAATAACGTAACAAATTACCCTCACCATCATCAAATGGTAAGTGTACACAATTTCCACTTAAACATTTCATTACGATTTTTTCACACAATTAACACCACGTTTCTGGTTTTCTTTTACAGATTCAACTGTCACACTTCCGTTTCAACTAGAATGTCAATCAACCCACATTCTTAACATCATTTTAGCATTGCATCAATTTGAGATGGTCCATAAAGGTCCAATTTAAACATCGTTCTTCAACCTTCAACTTCGTATTTTTTGATCAAAGTGGAACCACACCACCATATGCCACTGATTTTCAACTCTTATCTCTTGTAAAAAAATAATTGCTGGTCACTTGACCATCTTTCATCATTATTTTAGTCAACATTATTTTTTATTAAATACGATTTTTATCGTCATTTTCGTTGTAACCGCTGGTCGGCCAACATAATTTTATAGCAATCTTATCACTTGTTCATAACAGACTGTTGCTTTGTTCATTTTGATTATAATAGTAGCCTTCTAATGTCAATATCACTAATACTTTCACCAATTGTACATTTCCTCACTCATTGTAATAATTTTTTTTTTAATTATTTCATGTATATGTAAATCAGGTGCCCGATTCTATTTTGAGGTTAAGATAATGGCTGATGATGCGTAAACACAAGGCGAAACATGTACCATTTTAGTTACCATGCCAATGTAAATCAACTAAGACAAGACTTACTGTACTGATTATGTGGTCAAATTAATAAATTAACTTATTGTTATTATTCCAATCAAATATCATCAATATGAATCAAAAATGATATTTATCACATGTAATGAGCTGACAATACGACCTGAAGTGAAATAAATATAAACTAATAACAGAACAATTCATGTAAGTGCATAATAATGACAAACCAGCAAAAATTATAAGTCTTGCCTTTTATAGACTACGGTTCTTGAGTTTGGTACCAGCTCTGCAGGAAGAATTGCTGCTACTGCTATCATTGCTTACATCTCTCCACAAGAAGTCATCTTCACTCCTGTCTAATGAATTTGCGATTCCTGTTTCCTTGAAGCTCTTTTCAATCACCTTCGAAGAAATTATGTCCCAAGCGCACAATATTCACTCACAAAGGAGTTCCACAGGTGGTTTACAAATCTTGCCGGTTGGAATAAGTTCGTGCACACTTTCCGCCATCCAGCAATAATAAGAGTTTTTGCACAATGTCCTTGAATGGTTTATTTTTCAAAACATCCAAGGGTTGAAGTACCGACGTCAATCCACTAGGAATCACAGCCAAATCGGTTTTCATGGTTTCCTATTATTTCTTAGTGTCTTCCGTCAAGTGGCCACGAAAACTGTCCATCATGAGAAGAGCCGGGCATCAAAGGAGGGATCCTGTCTATTTCCCCAAACTGTCCGTATCCAATCTTGTACGAGTGAAGAGTCCATCCACCCTTTTTGTTGGATACGAACATGGATTCCTTACAGAAATTTTACTTTAGGCATTGTTTTTCATTTTAGAACAAAGTAAGATGCAAGCTTTCTGCTATCAACAGTTACAACAAGCATTACAGCACATCGTTGCTTTTCACTTCCGGTAGTGCGTACAATAGTACTCAATATCCCTTTCTTATCGACTGTTCGATTTTGTGGCATTTCGAAACTTATTGGTGTCTGATCTGCGTTTTCTATTTGGGAGAGCAGATATTCTTTCACTTTATGCTTCTCAATCCCAAAGCACTATTTGGTTGAAATCATTTGGCATTCTTTGGCATAATATTGTTCTTCGTTGAAGAGAAAGTCCATTCCTCTTCATAAAATTAATCATCCAGCCCTGGCTAACCTTAAAATCTGAGACACTGATTCCATGTGCATCAGCTATTTCTCATCCTTTAAAATACAGCTTTTCATGAGAAATGGCAGATACATCCTTGCGTAATGAATTTATACTGAAGCGGATCCTCCTCTACTTGCGAAAACTTGCCACTTTTTGGTCCACGAAATGCTTTGCGAGACTTGTTGGTTGCTTGAAGTGCACTTTTCTGTTTCCACCAGTAGCGCAGGTTGTATTCAGACACTGAATATTTGCGGCCTGCTGCCCTATTCCCGTATGTTTCAGCATAACTGATTACCGCAAGTTCATGTGATGCAGTATTACTCGAATACTTGCTTACTGTCGATTAACAAACAATTCTGAGATCACAGAAAACACATGTACTGTACCTGCAGCATTCGTAAAATATGTTTGTAGCAGACTGGAACAGAGCGTCACTAGTCACTTCTGTGCTAATTCACTCACTGAACTAGTGCAGTAGTACTTCCTACCAGCTGATAACAGCATGTTGCGCAGTATTTGGAATGCCCGGTTTTGCAATAGGAAGGCTGCTACTCAGGTAGCTGACTACTTTATTTCGAAACGCATTCGGAACTACGTGATAGATTATTGAAGAAATGGGTGTGTAAAATACAGGAACATTTCTTTTCCTCCACTTTAGACCCAAAAATATTGTGATGCACAAATTACCCAAGGGCATTAATTATGTAAATAAAAAAATGGTTTGTTTGCTCATATTTTCCAATTTTTCAATCATATTAAGCAATTTTTAAGAGCACTTTTGGGCGATTTTTAGGTCTTTAACATGCGAAGCCTATTTATTAGCATATCCTTCTACACATTTGTCCCTAGTTAAGTACCGTATTACCAAGTGGTATGGTATTATCACCACCGACTTAAGAGGGATACCGGTAGGTCTTTTAACCAAATTCTAAGACATTCGAAGTTCATTTCCTCATGGCTATCTTCAATTTTCTTCTCTTCCAGTAAAGCAACTGGAGATTTTCTATGGAACTTGCAGTTTGATATTTGGAACCTAAGTTCGAAAAGAAAGGTACTGATGGCTGAAAGCAATAGAACTTTTCAAATGTAAAGGTGCACTGATCTATCTCAAAACCAGTCAAATAGATATTCATCATAAAATTATTATTTTTAACTCTTTGCCATCCCTAACACTCCAGAGCACTCGAATATCATCATCCGCCTGCCGTGTTAAACGCTCCAAAGTGCTCGTCACACTCTCGTTCATTACAAGTGTGCTGAACAATATATTGAAGGGTCTTGTGAAACCACACTGTATTCCCTTGACTCAGCAAGCTGTCAAGACCTTTTGACAGCATTTCCTGTGTGTATTTCCCAAGCAGACCTACTTTATAAACATCGTCTTTCAGTTAGAGATTATTCGTGTTGAAGTTCACGCCATGTCGTCTAATTTAATGTCAAGAATTTCATTTTTTGGTTCATATTGAATCGAAGGATAAAGGTTTCCACCTGTTCAATACAATAAAATAGTGAAATTATTAGAATATCACATATTTATTATCTGTGATTTTGTGACCAGTTTCAGGACCTTCCTGTGCCATCATCAGCCTAGGAAATTGTTGCAAGGCTTTTTTTTAAATAGCTACATGAAATACTTGTACCAGTGTAAGAACATGAACAGAGCCTTCTATGCTAAGTTGTAAATTTTACAATTACGTATGTGACTTAAAATCTATGTACTTAAAATACAGAGACTAGATCAATCCTTGTGGGATAATAGATACGTCATAAAACATTGTATTTATAATGTATCCTTGTTTTGCCATATGTAATAATAATAATAACAACACATTTATATACATTTTAGCTCTTTGGGTTATCGATTTGTTGTAACTATTATAAAACTAATTGTAACACCCAGTTTTGATAAAATCTTTCTTGTAGGGCGAAACTCATACAACTATAAAGTATATACGTCTAGCCTTAAAGAGTAATAACAAATTTACTTTTAAAAATTTATTTCATTAGGCAGTTTCTAAAATGCTAAACTAACAGCTGATATCCAGAATAGTGTTCTCTTTACGTGGGTAAAATAACTTATCGTGGTCCATTTTTTAACATGAAACAGTTCCTCATAATAAGTAATCTAATAACCATCTATAATGTACAGATTTTCTTCCGTTAGAATAAAAGGTCTAATGTCACAGACATTGTACAGTTGCTCTAAAACAGCTTAATTTGATGAAGTGCTGTAAGTATTAATGTGGGGCTGAAGCCGTGCATTGATTGACGAGATCTCTTGAAATGACTGTGACATTAGATCTTTTATTCAATCACGATTTACCTTCCAGGAGTTCAAAAGAGATTTTTTTAAATTATTTGTGGGATTGGAATTTTATGAGCTAGCAGCAGAGCAGATTGTTGACACTACCTGGCAAGACATTAACACTGATGAAATAAGCGCATATGTAGGAGTTCTAATTTATATGGGATTGGTTGTTTTATCTGGAACTGACGATTACTTCCTATGAGACTTTTGCGTATGCCCGTTAGTAAGGCAGGCAATGACACTGAAACGGTTTAGGAAACTTGGACAATATTTACATCTAAGTAGCCATGTTAACAGGCCAATACCACAAGATGAACATTACGATATTCTGTACAAAGCAAGACCAGCTCTGCAACTTACCAAAAAATTTGGAATTTTCTACGCACCTGGCAGGGAACTCGCAGTAGATGAAGCTATGATAGGTTTAAAGGGAATATTTATGTTGAAACAGTATCTCCCAGGGAAACCCACCAAATGGGGTATCAAAGCTGACAGTGGAAATGGCTACCTTCTGAAATGTGAGATTTACAAGGGGAAGTAAGAAACACGGGACCAGAATTTATTATTAGGAGAGCAGGTGGTTTTACACCTGACAGAGTCATACTGGGGAAAGTGACATCACATTTGCTTCGATAACTTTCTCAGTTCTGAAAACTGATGAACTTATTGCTAACTCATAACACCTATAATTGTGCGACAACTAGGGTAAATGGAAAGGGTTGGCCTGATCAGTTTAGGAAACCTGCACAGTTGAAACTCAAGCAGAGAGAATGTAGGAAAATTAAAATTAGGGTGTAACAGCAACAGTCTGGCAAGATAAACGTACTCTTCTTATGCTGTCAACAAATTCAGATTCTGTGAATGATGGTACAGTGAAAGAAAAATGGGTAAAGGCAATGAAGAAATAGAAATTGCGTGTCCTCGTGCAGTCATAAATCACACAAGACATATGGGTGGCGTGGACATCAGTGATCAGAAAAGAGAATACAACGGGGTTGGGCGATCATCTAAAATGTGGTGGAAATTTATTTTTCATTTTGTGATCAATTTGTGCGTTGTGAACAGTTTCATTCTTTATGACGTGAGTAACCGACCAGCTCTCACAGCTCTTGGAAACAGACAGCTGAACTTCCGGCGCAACTTAGTGCAACAGCTGATTGGGAACTTCACGTCCCGCAAACGTACTGGAAGGAAAAGAAGTTTACCCATCGGCTGTCCATCCTCTAAATTATTTCATTCTCTTGTGAAGATACCTGGCTGTGCCAAAGTATGTGCTTTGTGTTTACAAATGAAAAACAGGGCAGCTTCTGGGAGAGACAAACAACATTCAAATGTAAGCAGTGCGATCTACCACAGTGCAGGACGGAGTACTTTTTGGAATACCATCAGGAGCGAAATGTGGATATTCAAAATTAGGGCGAGTACACATTTATATGGACTAATTATTCAGGAACGAAATGCAAAAGAAATTACATTTACATCTTTATTTGTTTGGCTTCTAGCTATTTTCTTTTAAAGAGTGGTATATAAACTGCTGTGCCTATCGGGATTTAAAGGTCTGTGAGAAAACACGATAATTACGGCCGGGCGTCCACCTTTAAATGGGGAATGGCAAAGGGTTAAATACAGGTTTTATAACGAATGTATATACAGTCATATGTTATAACTGTTGTTCTACTTCAGCATACTTGTGTTTTTTTATCATACTACACCCACCTGCACCCAAAAAAAACTATGAATGGTGGTTTCTCTGGAAATAGTACTCAAATTCTTTTTAGTAATATTCCGATACTTACCCTCCTTGCTTTAACCATCTCTCGAATAAAGAATGCACCAAATGTGGACAAATCATCCTTGGGAATAAAATCAGAATCCAGAGGTACAGCACGAAGTATAAAATATGCTCCCTTCTCACAACCAAGGTATACCAAGTGAACAACCGTGTTGATGATGGTTGGAGTTAGATCAATACTTCCCTCAGGTATTAGCTTCAAAACCTGGAAAAACATAATAATCATAGACCACAAGAGATAAAACTTGAGAGAGGGTGCACAAACATTATGATCACACAGAAATGAGTTCAAACCTCATATTTTACAGCCTAATACCACAGAACACACAGCATGTTCATCATTTCATACTGGCAATACAATGTTCATTGGTGTTAAGAGGTATCGTTTCTGATTCCGGGCAATTTTAAGGAAAAGGTTAACAAGGAGCAAAGGATAGGAACAGACCAGCAAATTTAATGCAAAGTCAAGATATTCTTAATAAACACAAACTGAGACAAAGGGAGCTAAACAGAAACCTAAGCCTCAGCAATGACTACTCATTCAGAGAACATACCTCAGGTATCAGCAACTGATTGCCAGAAACAGCTGCAGATATGACAATATCCATTAACTGTGGTTCAGTGAGAGACATATTGGCCGCTTCCGCCTCTTGATAAACTTTTAACACTTTATTCATATCACCAGCTTCAATATAAGCTTTCATCAAGGTTGCGTACGTGTCAATTGTAGGAAGCACCTGGGCTGTACGCATTGTATCGAGCACTGCAGTAGCACTAGCAAGGTCCCTGTAACAAAGAATTAAAAAAATTAAAACTCTTTCCAAAAATCTGACCACGTTCTGTAAGTTTTGCCATGTGGAAATACCAGACCATTGAGTATAAGACAATAGATACGCTCCCTTTAAATTTTAAGAAATCACTTCTATACTTCAAATTAGCAGACTATCTAAACCACACTATAAAAATATCCTCTGTATCCTTAACAAAGAAGTTTACATATATTTGTTTTACGCTGCACCGACACAGGCAAGTCTCATGGCAGTAATGAGCTGCAATCATCTGGTGGCAGAAAGTAAGCCAAGGAAAAGTCAATAGTAGAGTGGATAGCCTACAGAGAATTGCATGCATAGCCATAACTGGGGCTATGAGAACTACGCCGAAAGAAGCCTTGAATACTTTACTAGACCTCCCGTTACTATGCAATTTCATAAAAGGACAGGCTAGAATGAGTTCATATAGATTGGCACAATCAGAGTGCTGGAATGCACAAAGACCCAATCTAGGACACTGTAAAATTAACAGAGTAATAACAGAGAAAGTTCTACACATGCTTTGTGATCATATAATACCAAAGTAAACCGTTTGAGACCCAAATAATTAAAAAAAAGAAGACTGGGATATCAACAGATGGAATACTGATAAAGAAGATATAGTGTGGTGGACTGATGGCTCAAAGACTGGGGATGGCACAGGAGGAGGGATCAACGGGGGAAGACCTGAGAGATCAATCCAGACAAACCTGGGCAAACACACTACTCTTTCAAGTAGAAATGATAGCTATCACAACATGTCTTGAAGAAAATCTGAAAATGAACTATAGGAAAAAGAAAATTTTCATTTTTACGGATAACCAAGTAGCCATTAAGGCACTAGAAGCAGCCCGGATAATATCCACAATTGTCTGGTATTGCCATTCAGCTTTCCTGAAGCTCTCAAAGTACAACATTGTCAAAATAATATGGGTACCAGGACATGCAAGTATAGAAGGAAATGAAAAGGCAGATAAACCGGCCAGGAAAGGGGCAGAAACACATTTTTGTAGGCCCAGAACCTGTATGCGGGATTTCTTATGGACAAGCCCGACACTACATAGGAATATGGGTACAAAAGAAACAAATGGAGAACCGGAAAAATACTCCAGGATGCAGGCTTGGAAAGGAACTGATAAAAGGACCAAACAAGAATCATACTAAAGAACTGTTGAAACTCAGCAGAGAAAATATAAGATAGATAGTAGGACTGTTGACAGGACACTGCCATCTGAATAAAACACCTACTCTTGGAGTAATAAGAGACAATATATGTAGGAAATCCAATGAAGCAGAGGAATCAGCTGAACACATAC
Source organism: Anabrus simplex (assembly GCF_040414725.1). Classification (NCBI taxonomy): domain Eukaryota; kingdom Metazoa; phylum Arthropoda; class Insecta; order Orthoptera; family Tettigoniidae; genus Anabrus; species Anabrus simplex. The sequence goes on from NC_090268.1 coordinate 143,629,979, forward strand.
TTTTTAAATGTAAGGCGCTGGGTAGAATCAGACTCTCCACTCCAGGACTACCAGGTGAAGAGAGAGAGAAAATCCAAGAAGACCTAATAAGAACAACCTGCAGCTTTGTGAAGGGAGCAGGTATATCTAGGTGGGAATGAAGGAAAAATATGGTAGCAAAAGATCTCAGAGGTCGACGCTAATTAGGTACTAATATTTAAAGGCCCCAATGAAGAAAAGAAGAAGAAGTAATGACATATAGAAGAGCTACGACTGAGAAAGAAGCGACCATGGCCCTAATTAAGATAGAGCCCCATTTGCCTGGTATGAAAATGGAAAACCACAGGAAACCATCCTCAGGGCGGCCAACAATGGGATTCGAACTTACAATCTCCCAAGTGCAAGCTGACAGCTATGTGACCCAAACTGCGTAGTCAACTCTCTCAGCACAGAAGTAAGATAAGAGGTTAAATAATTACCTAGGTATTGTGGGTGTAAAAATGGGCAAGTTGTTTATAGTCACTTGGCATTAAATACTTCATAGTTAATGTATCTACACAGAAATAAGTTTTTTTTATTTCTACACCAGGTGCATGCATAAGTCTTTTCCAGTTTTACTAAAAGATGGCACCAGCGAACAGTACGCAGCATATGAATTTGACACATACGTCAGTTTGTTCGTACAACTTTTGACAACTTTTCTTGGGAAGTACTGAACTGAAAGAAAAATTTAAAGGTGTACAATAGGCATAAGTTTGTTTTCCGGACATGGTAAAATTCACCCGACATGTTAAAAATATCTGGGACCTGTTCTGGGAACATTCAAATTCTTTATTACTCTTTGTTACTCACCCTGCACGAGCATGTCCCAGAACTAATGAATTAAATACAGCTTCACTAGCAGGGAACCCTTCAGACTTCATTCGTGAGATCACATTGATGGCCTGTGCTATATCTCCAGCACCACATACAGCAGCAAGGAGGAGTTGGTAGGTATCATCATTTGGCTTTACATTACGCATCTTGGTCAGGAACTCTGCTACAGAGATTTTGTGTCCATTTTCAACGTATGATCTTAGTAGCATATTGTAATGTTGAACTGAGAAGGAGGCACCTGTAAAGAAAAAAATTAATAAACTATAGTGGAAAGAAAAAGTGAAAAAGTAGGGATTAAAAGGGCTCTGATACCGACAAGGTGAAGCATGAACAATAGTGGTCCAAATGAGGTGGAACAATTTATTACACCACCCAAGTGAACCAACTGGAAAATGGTGAAGTCAAGAGAATATCCAACAGACAGCTGCTCCTATTAGGGAATCAAACAGAACAATAATTATGGTACTGAACTTTATAGATTTTCTATGTTTTATTACTACTTTTCAAGCAAGCAGGTTCACATCTTGTATCAAGGATGAGGGTCATCTGTTGGATTTCTTGTCCTCTAGTTTATTGAAATTTACACATAGAGTCACGTCATAGAATACAGGCAATGTGTGATAATTGACGAGTGTTTAGCACCAAGTCTGCTATAGCTTGGATGGTGGATTCTTCTTGAAAAAGTCCAAAGTTTCTTTAGGCACAGTCCCTCCAATCTCTGTGTAATTATTTTTTTCTTGTTTTACAATTTGTTTTACGTCACTCCAACACAGATAGTCTTATGGCGACGATGGGAGGGGAAAGGCCTAGGAGTGGGAAGAAAGCAGCCGTGGCCTTAATTAAGGTACAGCCTGGTGTGAAAACGGGAAACCACGAAAAACCATCTTCAGGGATGCCAAAACAGTGAGGTTCGAACTCACTATCTCCCGGATGCAAGCTCACAGCTGTGCGCCGCTAACCGCACGGCCAACTCGTCTGGTGTGTGTATTTTAACAAACATTGGGAAACATTGGCCAGATACCACAGATTATGTACCAACACAAAAAAACAGAAATTTTTCACTGATACTAACAATTTAGAACATTAAGGGCCTGTACTACGACTGTCAGATAAACAGCCAGATACGTAGGCTGCAGTTTTGCAAACTAGAAGTTAAATATTTTCTTGCGTACTACCAACGGATTTTAAGTACGGTATTGTAATGCGGAAGATGTAGTAACATTTTTATTGGGTTGGTAATAAGGTTACTGAAAATATAGTGAAATTTAGCGCGGTGGTACACGTGTTCCCTTGTGTTTTCGCTTGTTTAGCTCTATTCCTTTTGAAATTGTATTACTATAGTCCAATATCAGACTTTTATTAAGCTATAATGTGGAAGTCCAGGTCAAAAACAGAATTAGGACTGAAATATACACATACGAAGAAATGTTAAAATTAATTAACTGTATAACGAAACTGAAACTGTTATAGAAAATAAATGTAACCTGGACGCAAAAGTTAAGATTCAGGTTATGTATCTTTTTTGTCTAGTACTATTTACGAGGTTGCGCGTTACGTCGAAAGTAAAGTTTATATTCGCAATTAATGCCATTGATGCAGCGTGGGATCATTAATTTTATTATTAATTCAAAAATTGTTTGCTCATTGAATAAGTAGTTAGTTTCTTTCTTTTCAATACAACGTGGGAATAGTAACTGGCAAGCATTTATCTCACTTTAGCGTAAATACTTTTGTAGCAAGTTGTTATGAAGTAAAAGAAATATAACCTCCTTAACATCCTCATTCGACGGACGAATCGCCATGAACAACGTCGTATACCTTTACTCCATATGTGCGTCGCGGATAGATTTGGAATAGAACCCACACTTTTTGACACGCATTTTAATGATTAGGAAATGTGTGCTATCGCCTCTAGTACCCAACCGACTACAATTTACAAGGTAAAAAAATATTAAACTATTGGGACTCGAACCCACGAAAAAATGCTTATCAGCAAACTTTGCTGCCCTAACGACCACGGCTACCCATGAAGCTTGCGATGAACTGCGTGTGTACTACTGATATACTCAGTAGCAACAACTTTCTAGCTTGGGAAATCTTTTAGAATTCTGTGATAGCTGGACAGGAAGCATGACATACTTCATAAATATATACATAAATTACATTGTAGCAACTTAATTTCGCACAGCATCATGCAGATGTAGATTAATCTTCATGAGTAGCCATCTTGATTCTTTACGGTAGCGTCCCCGATGAGAGCTAAGTCCCAGATAAGAGCGTTAACAGCCTCTCCAACTTCGGCATAGCTATACTCGAGAATATTTTCCCAGATTGCACATAAACGAAAGTCGTAGTACGCGGTTTCAACCGAACTTCCAGATAAATGTCCAAACTGGCAAATAAATTTATACCGCACTTTTATCTGGCTGTCGTAGTACAGGCCCTAAATAACATATTTGTTTCTTTTTTTTTTTTTTGCGTCGCACCGAAACAGGTATGTCTTATAACGATGATGGGATAGGAAAGACCTAGGTATTTGAAGGAAGCGGCCGTGGCCTTAAGGTACAACCCCGGCATTTGCCTGGTGTGAAAACGGAAACCACAGAAAACCATCTTCAAGGCTGCCGACAGTGGGGCTCGAACTCACTATCTCCCGATTATTCCTGAGTAGTTTCCTACAAGGTAATCAAAATATGTGCTTCTCTCTGGACTCATGTCTTTTTTTTTTTTTTTTTTTTTTTTTTCAAGTTTCAGATTTCAGTTTGTGATTAAGAACTGTAATATTCAATTCTCTGTATACTGTATTTAAGAAAAGGCATAGGAATTTGTTCAGCAACCATGGTCTAGGTACAGAAAATACACCAATATCATCAGCCAAAAAGGTGCATTTTCCGTTAAGTTCTATATTTACAATATCATAATAAAAACAAGGAACAGGCATGATCCTAAGACAGAACCCTGAGTAACACAAGTCATAACAGTTAATGAGTCAATTTTTACTCCATTACCTTGTTTACCCTACTTTTAATTATATCTGAAGACAAAAAAAAATGAATGATAATGAATTGTAACATTTGAGACCGGGAATGTCTATTCAAATTGCAAAGGTGAAGTAACACAGGTCCCAACTTGCATCCTGCATTTCGTGAGGGTTGGCAGCAGTGAGCATGTTTATTTTCGCGCGGAAGACTTGAATGACTGCAGTGATACTGGTCCGTAGTTGTACTCTTTGTTTGCAATCTTCCTTTATGTAGGTGCTTCATGATGATTATTCTGTACGCTATTAAACTTTGAAAGTAGTGTGTGTTAATTTACAAGTACGATTGTGATTTGGAACCGCTTGTGGTGATATCCTTGTGATTTCTTTATCTGTGATTATTGATGATGATGATCGTGATGATGATGATGATAATAATAATAATGATAATATTGCTGCTGTGCTCTAGAGCTGAAACTGGTGAGTTGTGCTCACAGTGCTTAAATCTTAAATGCCTTTCCATTTTTTAATTTTCATACTTATTCTAACAATGCTTACATCTTATGGTGATTAATTATTCCTGCTTTGAAAATGAATTCTGTGGATGCTATTTTCAAGAGCAGATGTCTTTCTTTTGACAGTAGATTAGAACTGAAAAGGTTAGGACCTCCGAAACCCAATTTAAATATTATAAATGTTCAGAATCTTTGCAAAAGTAAATCACACATCGTACAAGCATGCAGACAGCATGTGGATGAGAGATAAGAAATGCGTTCTTTTGCTACACGGGTTTGGCTATGAATTCTCGTGATCTCGCGTGGACATTAACTGGTGTTACGGACCTAAAACTCTTGAATGAATTTAAAAAACATAAATCTAGTGAAAAGCATATACAGTAAACAATAGTATTCAGTTTGCGATGCTTGGTAAGGCAGACATCAGGTGCCAGTCAGATAGCGTGTATAGGTTGAAAATTGAACATTTCAATGAGGACGTATCAAAAAACCATTACATACTCAGTAAACTGATTGACTGCATTAAGTTTTGTGGAAAATCTGAGTTTGCACTGCGAGGACACAATGAAACCAATTCATCTGATAACCCTGGAATTTTTTGTGAATTGGGTAATTTATTGGTCAAGCTAGACTCTACTTTAAAGGGGCACATTGAAAAAAGCTAACAATTGTGTTTTTCTGAGACTATCTAAAGCTATACCGAACAAGCTTTTAGACTTTCAGTTGATATGTGACGATATTTCTCTGAGACAACCAGAATAACCATTACAGTCATCCAAAATTTTTACTCAGTTCATGTTTGGAGATGAAAACAGTTCTTATGCATCCTGCCCTAGAACTCCATCTAGTTAACTAAATTTTCGGGACTTGTTCCTAAACGATCTCATCTAGTACAGCTGTCCGTTTGGAAAATTTGGAAAATAACATGCAAAATCCTTCTAAATGGTTATTTTAAAAACCGTTCACTTGCTTGTTGGGTTGCAGAGTGCTCAATAATCAAGTTCAATTGATCGGTGTAACAATGAACAAAGCGTGCATTTTTGTACACGGCCTTCTTTCTTGCCTGTACACCAGTGTGTTGCCCGCTTATCAAATTCGAACAATCATACTCACAGCTATTACTTTTCCAGGACACTTATTTACCTCCATTTAACCTAGTTCGGCAAATAAAGCTTGACTAATTCCGTATATACATAATTTTCACAGCAGATCCTCAGTGATGGTATCATTTGTATGCAATCATTACTGTATATCCAAATGGCAAAAAGCAGCTGATAAGGGCAGCCTTAAGATCTCAATTTTCTCTTCTCTTTTCGGTCAAAGTTGTCAAGAAAGAGGTGTGTGAAAAAGTACTGTGGCCGGCCCCCCCGACCTAAAAGTCCATTGGCCCCACTGCCATTAACCACGAAATATTGGCTTCTTTCCTTAAAGATACCTTTGAAACCAAGAAATAGCAAGATCTCTGACTCCTACTTAACTTAATTTCAATAAAAGAATATGATGATCCACTATAAGTTTTCTTTATGTAAATGAATAGTCCAGCTGCAGAACTGCCACAATCAAGAACTGGTACTGTTGTGTCTATTGCAATGCATCTGTACTCAATTCCCTTCAAAAGCCATACTGTTGACCGTTTAATACACTGTTAAGATTCTAAGAAATAATTCTGTTCTTAACCATTATTTCATGCAGTTTTGAGAATGCTGATGTAATACTTGTTGGTCTTTAGCTCTCAGGATTAAATGAGACACCACATTAAAGGATAGGCACTACTCTGCTAATTTTGCTTATATTCAGTATTTTGTCACAAGAGAGAGAGAGAATAAATAGGACAACCAATGCACTAACAAGACTGAACTTACATCATTTCTTCAGTAGAATATTAACTAATGCCATCATCAGCTGCACTAGCAGTGTTTTTCAGTTCAGAGATACAGTTATTTATTTCATTATTAGTGGGTGTTAGAAAGAACATTAATACTAGTATTTCCTGCTTAACTTCTACCTATGTAAGTAAAATATCTGTTTAGAATATTACATATTTCTTGAGTCTTTTATACAATATTGTTTTCCCACACTAACTGGTCTTCATTACAATGAGTTTTGCCTTTGGATGTTTCTCTCAAGATATCACTGATAGTAGACCAGTAGAATATGTTTCTCCAAAAAATATGGCTTCGAACCGAGATAGCAAAATAACGTTTAGAAAACTCAATCATCAAAATTTACCAGTGTTTCGCCCCAGTGCATCGTGGGCTCATCAGTTGGATACGCATTTTCCCAAGACACTGGCCAACCAGCACGCCGGTAGAAACACCGCTGCAAGCTATCCTGTGATAAGAACAATGCAGTGCCGATGTACTAGGGGAGAACTGCATCTGCACTTGCTATATATGCCCTCCCGGGCTAGCATGGCACTGGTAATTTTTGACAATTGAGTTTCCTGAATTTTATTAAAATGTTTTTCTGTTCAAGAGAGATGAATAATTTTTTTCTGTAGTATTCTCTTCTAGTTCTTTCTTTATTCGTGTCAGAAGTACTTACAGATATTTAAAAAAAAAAAAAAACATGGTATTTACATTCCTACTATAGAAATATACAGGTCTATTATACAGTCTTCCAGTAATCTTCAATAACTTGTTTCAAAACAAATTTCTGCTTTGTTTGAGCTTTTATCAAAGCTGTGAATTCTTTATTACACATGGTTTTTCAACAGAAAGTTTGAGTTTGTATTTACAAGTGCACTGAGAAACATAAGAATCTGGAAACATAAGAATGCTTTGTCAGTATCTTTTCATATCTAGGACAAATTCATTAGTTTGGAAATATTTTAATCTGTAGAAATCAAAACGGCTACTTGCCAGATTGCTTTTCCCCTCTCTCTTGTATGTAATGAATCTAAATTCTGAATGTCTTTTATCTGCATATAAATAATGCACAGTAGAGTTTTCCACCTATTCAATACCAAGTTGTATTTACAGTATTTACATTACATGAGACTAGTTTCAACCCTACTCGCAGTCATCATCAGCCATATTAAAACATACACAAAATATATGGTAAAATCCTAAAACATGTTTTCTAGCAGTAAGAGTCTTATGAAACACATCATTTTACAATATGAAGTGTGGTTGAAATGTTGCAAATGAAAATGAAATATTACGTGTGATGTAGGCGAGTAATAATTAATACAAGTACATTATACATGCTAAGAATTCTGGAACAAAAGTACAAATAAGGTGCTCTGTGTTGTTAAAATTTATAGACTCATGGAATTCAGTAGGTCCTTGTGATACATAACGGTTGTGGACCGAGTGCTATGGCAATAAGAATGAACAGAAAGTAAACTGACACACATATAAAAATATACAGGTAGATACAATGTCTGAGTAACAAAATGTGTAGTTGATACTCTCTGCAGTCGCTAATATCACGGGTTACATTTGAAAATTTTGTAATTGCTCTTATTATAAATTTATTCAATGGAAGAAACTTTTGGAGGAAAGGAGTGAATTGGAAGGACAGACAACTGATCAGGGGCCTATACATACAACAGATCAGAATACAGATAGCGAATAAGATGTCAAAGGAAAAAAGAATTGGAAGGGGCATCAGACAAGGTTGCTGTCACTCTCCCATACTGTTCAACATTTACCTAGAAGATATCATTGGGAAATGCCTAGATGGAGAAGAGAAGTATGTATTGGTAGCAGGAGACGAGAGTCTATTCGATTTGCGGATGACATGGTGTTGTTAGCAGAGTTCTAAATGGAGTGCTAGCAGACTTGAATGTAACCTGCGAGCAATATGGAATGAAAACAAGACAAAGAGCACGGTAATAAGTGTGATGTATTCACAAAGACACACACAAAACGATGTCACTTGTGTACACTGATTTTATTACCAATTACTTACAAGTAAACACACATAACCTAATCAACTGCCATCACAAACAAAATAATACTACGGAAACATCAGAAGATTACGACTGCCATCTTGAACTGGCTCTGACTGCCACATTAGCATGTCAGCATGCACACAACACATGTTCACAAAATCAACTCCTGTTAAACAATAACTCAACTGCACCATCGAGACTGTCTCTTTATATAGGTTGCCTGGGCAGGCTTCTATAGCTCATTCCATGTTAAGAAAATAGTATTGCTCTTATGACAACAGGGTTGCCATATCAAACGGCTCTGCTCATCACCATCATGGGAAAACAGCGGCACATAAATTTGTGAAATTCAATATTTAAGTTCAAGACCAAAAGCGGAAGAAACTAAGCTACACATTATTTTTATGAACTAAAGGGGACGGGGGAGGGGGGGTTGTGTGTGCTATTTTTGGTTTGTACACAATCAGAGGTAAACTACAGCATATAAAAAACCTTAGCATTGAAGTGCAAGGCAAATTGGTGGAGAAAATAGACAAATAATTTTTATGGGCTCGAGGGATGCATTTAATTGCATTTAATAAATTTCTCCAGGCAATAAAGGCTAGAAAACTGATGCAACAAATAAATTCTCTAGATGACTACAAAAGATCAGTGTTAAAGAAATTACACACATTGGCTTATCGCGTAACTCTCACTCAACACATTTACGCACTGATTTAAAGCCTAAAAACGCACACGCAACAAATAAATACTGTAGATGACTTCACTACAGAAGTGAGCTGCCGGCGGTTCATAGAGTGAGGGACTACACAAGCAACACAGAGGAAGGAAAACGAAGGAAGGCAACGAAGCAATGGCTGTTCCTGCCATTGTGCTTCCTCCCTATGAATGTATTTATGAAAAAGAAAATGTTATGTACTTATTTCAATAACTCACGGGCAATAATGCCTCATCCTTTTTATCTATCTTTAATAATGCATTACAAAGTACAGTATAATATCCCTTAATCACAAGGAATTATGGGTGTCTCAGAGGGAGTGTGTTCACTCCTTGTAGGACCACACCTTTTCTCGTAAATTCTAGAGTGCCCAATGTACATAGTTACAATTGTAAGGAAGGTTCTACATAGTTCTTGTCGTACCTAGTGTTATTCTGGATATTACAGTGTGTTGCACAATGTTACTGTGGATTATACATCATATACACAGGTAATAATAAATTATATACAATCTGTTCCGGGGATATCCATGGAGCAGAAAGAGGTGAAAGAAGGTGCAGGTGTTGAATGGGTCTAACTATATCAGAAATTGAATTAAAACTTTAACAAGGGTTATATTTCTCTTTAAATTGCAAACTTAACAAATTTTTCACTCAGTGAAATAATGAGGTTACAGGTACAATGACAGTTTCAAAAATTGGAAGATCCAAGATTAGATTCAGAACTAACAATTTTGGGCTTCAAGCCCCTAGTTCACACAATTACAATTTCAAAGTGGTAGTATTTAGACAAGGATAGATATCTCCCAAATTCAAGAGCACTTTGCTCCCACAAATTACAGCCTTCCAGAGGCACTCCTCAATATTACAGAACTTTAGGAGCTTACATGCTCTCTAACATTGACCAAATTTTAACTGCCTACTTAAGGCAACATTACACCAAACTTTATGATCTCTGGCCCCTCAAGGCGCAATTTACAATTAACAAAAGTAATACAAAGGGGTATCAAGTACCAAACCTAGTGGGCCTATGTGGAAAAAGAATAACAGGTCAAATTAACGGTCCGAACACAAAATGAATGGAGGCGTATACTTACACTCCTAGATAATGAAGAATAAAATCCTAACGGGGCTCTCGGCCCAATGATACAGGGGCTAATCCCAAGCTACTGAGGTGATTCGAATGAAGGTAAATTTACTACATTACAGGAAAGAAAAACAGCTACAAATTCGTAGTCACCTCAAACCAAGTTGAAGGGGAACACGAGAGGGTAATTTTCTTTTTTTTTTTTGCTAGTTCTTTTACGTCGCACCGACACAGATAGGTCTTACGGCAACGATGGGACAGGAAAGGGCTAGGAGTGGGAAGGAAGCGGCCGTGGCCTTAATTAAGGTACAGCCCCGGCATTTGCCTGGTGTGAAAATGGGAAACCACAGGAAACCATTTTCAGGGCTGCCAACAGTGGGGTTCGAACCTACTATCTCCCGAATACTGGATACTGGCCGCACTTAAGCGACTGCAACTATCGAGCTCAGTTCGAGAGGGTAAAGCACTCTCTATCCCCGATTTACCGTTTTAAGAATTTATGAAATTTTACATTAGCCAAAAGAAGGTTTACATTTTAGAAAACAGGTTACATAGTTAGAAATTAGGACCTTACCCTCATTTAAATCTGCGGAGGTAGCTACAGAAAAATAAGTCTGGTGGACATTACCTTAACTGCTGGTCTGCCTGGCCCCTGTCTTAACATACACACTCACTCACTCACTCACTCAGAAGTACAGCGATCAAGAGGCAAGGTAGCCAGAGCAGCCGCAGTTTATATACCCGAAGGAAAGATTCGAGAGGGTTCTGGACTGATCCGGACACACCCTCTCAATTTTATTGACAAATTCAAAAATTACACCGAAAGAACTAAAAAGAAGCCTGTAATAGGAGGAAAAATAATTACAGAAAATTATCAATGGCCAGATTCAAAACTGGCAGAATGAGAAAGAAGTGTTGCAAACTTTGAAATATATAAGAAAAACAAATGAAAGTTGATTTACTAGAGAAAACCCATGAACACCAAATTTCTTTCAATAACAGCTTCTTTTACCTTGCACCAGAGTGCATGACCATAGCTTTTGGTAGTGACATCTATGGAGAAATGTCCACACTTCTTGAAGTAAACAAACACAAAGCAAATAAATCCAGTCAGTTTAGACAACTTCACAGACGAAAAGTTTGAATGCCCTTGAAGATGTGAAGGAGGCGTCATTCTGCGGCGTCGGCGTAGTCTCCATCGTCGGCGCCGTCACACGTCGTCGAAGTCGTCCCACGTTGTAGGAGTTGACCCACGGCTATTGTCAGCCCTTGATGTTGATGGAGACTCGAACCTGGGGCAGTCGTCTGATGATAGTGCAGCATGGAAGAGTTGTTAAGTTTTGTATTCCACAAAGTCCTATGAAAGGAGCAGAGAAATGTAGAACTTCCGCACAGAATATCAATGGAATCTGATACGACACTTCTCTACCGCACTGCACTGCGAATGAAGGCGAGACACTATTTGCTGGTAGAATAGGTTCCACTGTAAATGGTGTTTGACGTACATTTGAGAAAAAAAGAGATGAGTTCAAAGTCACAGTTCTGTGAGAATAATTAATATTGTTCGTGCAATAGTCACTATCGTACTTGAAATGATAAGCAATGAAAATAATCTGGAACTTTGTGAGATGCGATAGTTTAGCATTTCACTCAATCTCAAAAGAAAATAATTTAAGTTCTTTGGACAGTCTCTGCACTGTTTGCAAGGAGTACATGCAATGTCCTAACACACACACTCGTAGAAATAAATTAAAGTCTCTGCGAAGACAGAAAGAAACAGTTTTATGACAGTCTTGTGAAAGGAAACCACGTTCTGTTACGACTTAGTCTTAAAAAAATCACGTAATTTCTCAGAGGCAAAGTTTTCACTGAGGCACAATATTACACGTAAATTCAAACATAGTCTTTATGAGGGAAATTAACATAGTCCCACAAAAAGAAATAAAGGTACCGTATTCCACGAATCAGCACTGTCCTTGAAAGGAAATATCTGCACAGTTTAATGAAAGTAAATATTAGCACAGTTCTGTGAAATGGATTGACACAGTCTTTTAGAAATGAAGATTGGCACAGTTTTATGCAAAGAAAATATTGACACTTTTTCTCACGGAGTGATTGACAAAGTCTTTGAAAGAAAAGTTGGCACTGTTCTTTACGAAATAAAGTGACACTGTCCATAAAATAATTGTTCAGTCACTAGGGCACAATTTTACGAAACAGCCTAACACAGTCTCTTGTAGAGAGAACAACTAAAGCACAGTCTTTGTGCCCTAAGTCCTTTAAGCACAGTTTCAAAATGTACAGTCTCTTCAATTACACAATTCACAAAAGGAAATGAAGTTACATGGCTCGACAGACTGATATTAACAAGAATAAGCTTTCGCTTACACGCGAAGTTAGAGTCCACAGAGAAGGCTTTCAACACTAGTATTACGTAATTTCGAACCCTGGTCCTCAGCTGGACAGAGTAACGAACCGTATCACATAGCGAGGCAACTGGTTCACGACGATGCGCTCGCACGCGCACACACACACACACACACACACACACACACACACACCGAGACATCCAGTGACACACTGACTCATTCAAGGCTGGCGACTTCCTTTTATTGCCGAAGGTCGGACGGCGCGACTGTAAATATGAGCATCTTAAAAAATTCGTATCTTGGCCATCCTTCCATCGATTTTAATGAAATCTTGGTTAGTAGCATTTATTGTCCAGGCCTACAAGGTGATGTTCTCGAAATTATGATTTAACCTTCCGTTCGTGATGAAATGCCATAGAACAGAAGAGAATTTCGGTGTGACGTCACTTGGCCTTGGCTGGCACTCTGGAGCAGTGCTTGCTTGCATGCTGTTCCCCACAATGCCTGCGCGCTCGGCGCTTGTTTTGAATCCATACAGCCGGGTGTCAGCGAGTTCTTCTCAAGAAATACATGAACGTGAATGCTCGCAGGGCATTCCAGTTTCAATACATAGTTTCTTAGTGCATGTTTCAGCCATTGCTTAGGGAAATTCATGCATAATGCATGTTTTGTTTCATGTGAATGCAGCATGTAAGTGTGTTTTAGTTTACGTGCATATTTTATGATACATTCGGCATGTCACTGCATTCTGCCACACTTCATGACTTTCGTCATTCTCAATCTTTTGTTTTTGGGACCGATTCCACCATTAGGAACAAGCAATATATTTTTGGCAATGTTTGTACAGAGATGACTTTGCTTCAGGGAGGGTTGATATTTTTAAAAGGAATAAAATAATTACTTTGACTTCATAGGAATATAACGAATGCTATAATTGTCACTGGTTTGAGTGTACAGTACATACTACAGTATGAATTGAGAAATACACATAACACAGGATACCTGAAGAGCTCCTTCTAGAAAAGCAAATGAATAATGTCCGAGGTAGACTTCATTGGAAATGATCCTAAGGACGTGGGCACGGCGACATAACGTCTCGTCAGTGTAATTGTTACGGCGATGACATCTTGCATTTAGAGACCGTGTTGGCTGGGTTATTTCAGGTGAAGGGGCAGTGTTACTATCAATGCTGGATTATTTGGGTTGGGATAGATTAGACATTAGGAGACAAACAGCTCGACTTATTTATGTGCGATGTTCAGAGCTGATAGTGGTGAGATAGCAGCAACACTATTTTTTATTTATTTTACACGCATTAATCTCCACGGACCTCAAGCGTGACTGTAGTAGCGTGCGTTCGGGAGAGCGCAGGTTCGAGTCCCGCCTGGCCTAACCTGAAACTGATTTTCATGGTGTCCCATGTTCAACACCAGGCAAATGCCGGATTCGTACCTTTGAGATAGGCCACTGCAGACTTCCATTCCCATTCCCATCCGCGGGGAAAAACACCAAACTGAGCGCAACCAGTTACACGTGAATTTCAAAACAAAATAAAAAAACTTTAATCTCCCTTCCCCGTTGGGTGTTCGCCAGTCATACAATAACGTCGCACACCCAGGGTATGTTACAGTACAGCATATTATGTGTACAATAGTTTACAGTACATGCCTGGTGGCTGGAATCAATGCCAGGAAACAGCTTGCGTGCCAATACGTCCTTGGCTGACCGCACACTATCTGATGCAGCATGCAAAAGCCCAAATGCAGTTTTTTATTGATATCTTAAAAAAGTAACTGTCTGATTTTGAAAATACATACATATTTGAACTTGTACGCAGTTGAGATTTTAGGCCAGCTGTATGTATTTGTGCTGTTCCATTTAATTTTTTTTGCTAGTTGCTTTACGTCGCACCGACACAGATAGGTCTTATGGCGACGATGGGACAGGAAAGGGCTAGGAGTGGGGAGGAAGCGGCCGTGGCCTTAATTAAGGTACAGCCCCAGCATTTGCCTGGTGTGAAAATGGGAAACCACGGAAAACCATTTTCAGGGCTGCCGACAGTGGGGTTCGAACCTACTATCTCCCGAATACTGGATACTGGCCGCACTTAAGCGACTGCAGCTATCGAGCTCGGTGTGTTGTTCCATTTAAAAATATGGAGTTAGTATCAATATCTTGGTTATTAATCACCCCATGAGAATAAGTAGCACATTATTTTACAAGCTCCTCTGTATCATTTATGAATATAAGAACAGAATACCGATATATTTAATGGTTTAGACATTATTTCCGTGTAACATCTTTGGTGAATAACTCTGTATATATAAAATGATTTCTCTCATCCTGTGTACCCTAGACATTTAGTAGTCAGATCCCTTCTTTCCTCCCGTTTACTCTCATCATTTCGTCCTTCACCAGTTAATATGACAATAGGCCGAGACTGATGTACCTGTGGGTAATCCGTGAACAACACAGGTCATTTTGTAGATTCACCCCCAAGCAAGCAGATAAATTACAGATAACATTGTAAATATATCTTCTGCAGGGTTTTTCTTTTTTCTCTTTTTCCATTTACCACTGACAGTTGGAAGTTTATCAAACATCTCCCTTGGTAAATTATTCCAATCCCTAATTCCTCTTCCTATAAACCAATATTTGCCCTCAGGGACTCTTAATATCATGATATTACTTTGTTTTCTGGCACTTGTGTAGTTTCCTTTAACTCTTACCATTTATTTATTAAACATTGCTCTTTAACATGGTTTCTTATGACCCCAAATTCTTTCTTCAATTATCCATACTCTTTGGACATAAATTCTAGAGACTCGTCACGTGCGCATGACTACTGTTCAGTGGAGTCTTTCCTGAAAGTTTGAAATTCCATTTTATTCATTTTCACGCAGTCAACATGAGACCACCTACCGCAATTGCTCTCACAACCGATAGCCACGTGGGTGTTTTTAATTTCCATTCCACAGACAGGACACACGCTTGCCATGTTGACGTTATAAACTATGTCTCTGTAAAGGTGGATTTTTAAAAAAATATACCGTAATCTCACCCATACAAGAAATTCACGATGCAGACAGTTTGACTGTTGAAAGACTTTTCACCAGTCACTCAAGTAGTCTCAAATGTAAGATGAAATTCATGAATTCATGATTGTCTTAAATGTAAGAAGACTTTTATTCTGTTGTCAGTTTTTCACAAGGAATGAATTTGTAATCTGCACACTTAGACATCAATTTTGCACATTCTTTTATTGTATATTATTTTGCATTGTTACTTATTGTATCACCTGTAAAACAGATGGCAACCAGTTCATAACACAGTTACATCTTACCACCATACGATGAAAATAATTTTGACTCAGTCCTGTTAAACACATTTACTGAGTAAGAAACTCCACATAAGCTGCCAGAGTTTTATTAATTTCTTTCTCTACTTTCTATTCTTTCCTTTCTTTTTAAAATATTACAGTCACATCAAAGTTGAAAACAAAATATTTTGAAAAATGTTATTTACAGCTTGCCTCTTGATATACTAATAATGAGATTAGTTACATGTAAAGCTTGCCTCTTGTCGAATACATTTAGTAATTTCTTCTGCTTATCACCTGCATGTGTTACCCTATGTTCCACCCTGCTTATTGTGTCTTTTCGTTCCTATGTCATACAATGTTTTGTATGAAACTTGCAGAATGCTGAGTCATGGTGAATTTCATTACTGCCTGTAGACTGACCAGTGGCATTCAAACACTGGCTCAAAGAATCACACAACATCCTGGAAGCGACAACTGTACATTTCACCCTCTCACTTGTCCTGGATGAAATGTGATTTTGCAAATAACAGAAAGGTCATCCAAGAAAATTGATTTGTAAACTGATCAGTGAACACGTATCAAGAAATATTTTTCAAAAATGATAGAATGATGACAGCATATATGACAAAAGCTCTAACCTACCTAAGCCCTCCAGTATTTTCCAGACTTCATGAACTAAATTTACTCTATTGGTTGGATGCTCATCTGGAAGAAGATTGCCACAGCATTGGAGCAACAGGATTTCAACTTCCTGGTTATCTTGCTGGACATCTGTAAGAAGCATTAGAAAAATTACAACAAATAATATGATACATGCTCTAAGGATTCTGTATAACTAATAACAGCAATAAGGAAAGAAGGCACCATAGAAATAGTAAAATAAAATACCTGCTAATCGCATAAAGTAATGTTATTTAATATCAATCACTCTAAAATTTGTTTTCTTTGACACAGCAAAAACCGAATATATTATCAAGTCTATCTACACAGACTGTGAAAGCATCAATTCACATACCCTAATATCATGAAAGTATCAAATTAGGGAATACTTAGAAGTTGCCCAGCTCAACGTGGTCATAATAAAAGGTCTTTTCTCCTCATGAAGTGAGCTGAACTAAACATGTAGTTGTCCTTTTAAATGCCCTCACACCTTGTTGGGAGTTTGTATACCTACCCATTTCATATCCCAGGACACCAGAATGATTCCGAATAGCCAAGAGCGAATAACCCTAACAGGAACACACACAGCTCTAGGTGGCGGAGATGCAGGCATTTTTGCAGCCTGAATTGCTAATTTCTTTGATACTTCTCCCAAGCATCTAGAAAAGGTGTTTCTGGAGCCAGCATCACATAACCTGGTTACGGCATGGATTTCCCGCAATAACAGGTGGTGCAGAAAAAAGAAAAGTTCTGATTGTCTTTTTAACCTCACTATGATGGATGCTATTTAAAGAGTTCAGAGTAAATAAACTTGCTGAACCATACGTCACATTACCATAGCACAGTTGGGAAGGAATTAAAAATTGATAAAAATATTTTAGCCCCTATTGTCGTTTTCACATTGAGAAAGTACGAGCTATTATGGTCAATGCTTCCTTTATAGGAGAATAGAGCACAATATTGCCAAATATGTTGATTGGGTTGGAAGAGAACAAGAATTAGTCAAGGGACGTTAGATAGAAAAGATATAAATTGTGGAACAAGGCATCAGTAAATAGAAACAATGCTCGGGAGCTATAGTTGCCATCTCATGGCTTGCCACCCTCAATCTGTGCAGCTAGAGAATGGCCAGAATCTGTTTTTAGTTAATAATTATTCAAGGGAAGAAACACAAAGAGAAAATCATCCCCTCATAACTCTAATCCTGATGGGGGGAAAAGGAAAAAGAGCCACAAAGGGCATGAAATGCACGACTTACATGGTCTTGCAAAATTAACCCCCCGCAGGGGTCAGAAGAGAACACAATTTGGTCTGCAATGAGGAAGGACAGTTTCTATTGATTATTCTAGTACGTATTACCTCAACAGGGCCCAGAAGAGTTATTAGGGAAGATGCACCAACGTATATGTTATCCAAGGCAGAGGGGCTGACCAGATACAAACAAATGAAAATTAAGCAGGTGAGAGTAGAAAGGTAAGGATTAGAAATGAAGAAGCATAGAAACCTCAAGTTGTGGTTATGGTGATGGTAATTATCGTTTTTACGGGAAGTATAATGAGATAATCATCTCTCCTTGAATTTAATCAGAAGCAGAAAAGAAGACACTCAACCCTTTGAAGAACGATGGCACAGACAAAAGAACGGGAAGAGTCACAAAAAGTGTGACATTATAAACACAAGCCTAATACCAACCACACGAGAAGAAAGTAAGAAGAGTTGGCCAAGCGAGCATTAAGTGTCCATTTTGTTTGGACATTATTCTCTGCCTCTCTCTATCACTTTATGATGTCAGGCAGGACAGCTTATAAATTCAGTTACCCTGCAAGCATGGTTGACACGTGCTTTACAAGTTCTATATATTGCACTATCCATTGTCGTGTAATTGAATCAATAAGGATGTAGCATTTTTGCTCCTTCACTATTTTATTGTGTGTTAATAATAATAAAATAATAATAATAATAATAATAATAATAATAATAATAATAATAACAACAATAACAATAATCTACCAGACAGCAGAGTAATGTGGATCTCTTTTGGGCGACCTATGGCTGAACTTTTAATTAATTTTGTAGAATGAACACCCAACAGCTAGAATAACATACAGGGGCTGTATGCCTGACATCAGCACTCCTTGCAGAGGCAAATTCTTTAGAGCAGCCATGTTTTAAAAACATGTGCTCAGGTGACAGGGGGTTTGTGCATGGCAATTCAACATCATGAGTATTTAAGAAGTGAAAAGTTACAATTCTCGCCTTCAAGAATGCTAGCCATATGCTCAGCAAACAAAGGCACTAATCAGAGTAAGGTATTGCATATGTATGGTGATTGATAATGTTCCCTTTTTCCAAATTACCATAAGTGATGATTTCTTCGTACCTGTTTATCTTTTGCCCTTGGGAGATCGTTTTTGTTGCCATCTACTGAACTTCTTTGAACTTCATTGAAGTTCATTCTATTTTTTCCCCATAATGGTCCCGAAGGCCACGTGTCACTCTCTGTGTCTTGTGTTTGGGCATTGGTTTGATGCAGGCCTATTTCAGTCAAACATATACCAAGCATAGCAAATACAGTATTCACTGCTTGTTGTAAATTTATGAAGTGTTTGTTGTAAACGTTAGTCGTGTTAATACTAAAAAGTAGGCTACAATTCATAATGAACAACTTTCAAGGTTACCTTTCAGCTAGTAATCCTAGTATAATAAAGTAATGGAAACTTCATTTCAATGGCTTGAATTTTACTCTCATTTCTTGCTGTCAAAGTCCAAGTCTCTGATGCATACGTTAATATAGGGGTATCTTTTTACATTCCATAGCAACTTCTCCGTTCCACACCAGGTTCCTTACATTCTGGTAGAACATATTTTGCGCTTGTACACTTCTGCTGATCTCCTTATCCAACCTTGCATCTTGCATTATTTCACTTCCCAAATATTTGAAGTATTCAACAATCTCTAGGTTTTGTCCCCCGATACTAACAATTCCTTTTCCTTCTCTTTTTCCTCTTGTCATCACCACCATTTTGCTCTTCTCCACACTGATTTTCCTACCATATTTCTCACTATTGTTATTTAAAGCCTCTAGTTGAATTTGCACGTCTGTATTGTTGACTCCCTAGGTCACTATGTAATTAACAAACAACAATATTTTCAAATTCCCTCCATATCTTGCCTTTGTTTCCTTTAGAATTTCATCCATAACCACTATAAACATAAGTCTTCCCTGTCTTAGCCCAGTTTGGTTTCTAAACCAATCTGTTCTCCCCATTGGAGTCTGGACTCAACTGAAACAATTCTTATACATTGCTTTCACTAGTTCCCTTGATTGCCTTCCACATCCTTTTCTTTCCAGGTTTTCTCACCTTTTCTCTATTAACACTACGATGTGGCTTTTCTAGATCAAGGAATACTACCACCAGATCTTTTTTCCATATTCCCACCATTTTTCCATCAGTAATCTCATAGCGAATATAGGGTCTATCGTTGACCTGCCCCGTCGAAATCCATACTGCTCTTCTTCTAAATTTCTTTCCACCTTTCCTCTCATCCTCCTTTCTATTATTCTCTCCAATATTTTGGCTACTTGTGACAACAGTGTAATTCATTTATAATTGTAACATACCTTATTGTCACCTTTCTTAAATACTAGTATTATTACACCTCTACACCAATCATCAGGTACTTGCTTTTTCCTCCATATACACCTTAGCAGCCTATATAACAAATGCAGACCAATAGGTCCAGCTGCCTTTATCATTTCCATACACATTTCATCCATCCCTGCTGCTTTTCCTGTTTTCAATTATTTAACAGCCATGTCCACCTCTGCCATTGCAATATCTCTTTCCATTTCTGGATCATCCGCATTTTCCACTACACTCTCTTCTGCATCATTTCTCACATTCAGGACGTTATCAAAATAATCTTTCCACCTTTTCTGTATCTCCTCTGGGTCTGTTATTACATTTCCACTTTCTCCCTTCACTTGTTTTGTGTAGGTATTTTCTTTTCTCTTATTTTTTATCAATCAACATCCTTTTTCCACCATTCACATCCCTTTCCAACTCTTGCGTGAATCTCTCCCAACATTTTTTCATCTACCACTTTTTACACTTACTTTATATTTCCTGATACTTAATCTTACTTCCTTCCAATCTCTATTCCATTCTTGCCATGATGTCTTTTGTTTAACAACCACCTTCCCCTTTCCATTCCACCAAGATGTCTCCTTTTCCTTCGCTCTTGTCGAAGTTCTGCCACAATTCATCTCTGCACAGTTTACAAATGTGTTTTTAAATTTGGTCAATTCTTCTTCTACACTTTCTATTTCTGATATAGGGGTGTGCTGTTTTAATTCCTCCTGAAATTTCTCCTTAGTTCTTCTTTTATCTTTTAATCTCCACACTTTTATTTTCTTCTGTCTTATTTCTTTTACTCTCCAATTTTACCCACTACTCTCTCCATCAAACGCCTCACCCTGTAGTGCTGTTAAATCCATTAACAATTCACAATTTATTTTCTCAACCAAAACATAATCAATATCTGTGTTCATCCTTCTTTCACCCCAGCCATATCTCATGATCTTTCTAATATTCTTCTTTCTAAACCAAGTGTTACCCACAATCATTCCATTTCTCTCACAAAAAGCAATCAACTTATCTCCCTCACTGTTTCTCTCTCCATATCCAAATGGACTAATCACTTCTCTTTACCAATTCTGTCATTTCCAACCCATGCATTGATGTCTCCCATGACTATCACTTCCACATCAGTGATTACTTCCTCGAGTGTCTCGAAGAATTCCTCTATATTTTCCTCACTGTTTCCAGTTTCAGGTGCATAAACTTGAATGAAATCTTTCACTCCTACCATCCTCAGCCATTCTATAACTAAAGTAGTATACCCTATCCACATTTTCATCCAGGATTTTGTTAACAATCACTCCTACTCCATTCTTTGCCTCACCTCCCCCACTCCAGTACAGGGTGTACCGTCTACTCATCCTCTTCACTCCCTTTCCCCTCCACTTGACCTCACTCAGTCCCATCACTGCAACGTTCTCTTTCTCCATAAAATCAATTAACTCCTCTGATTTTTCCTGTCAGGGTCACAACATTTATTATTCCCACCTTCATAATATTAACCGCTGGTTGCCCACTTATCACAGCTTCTCCGGCACAAGAACTACGAGTCGCTTTTAGTAGGGTACGCCTTAACCTTTTCTGAGGCTGATAATTACCACCACTCATTTTAGGCAATTATTACGATGGAGTGACCACTCCCAAAGGCATTTTAGAGCTACTGCTAGCAATTATTCAGGCCACCCCTTACATGGGGAACAAGCGCCCTTGCAGCCACCCCTAACATGGGAAACAAACACTGATGATGAACAGTGTACTCATACTATTCCTCGAGTACTGGGCTGCCTCTTCCGCAATCTCCATCGTTCCGAAGTCCATCTTCTCCGCTTTAGATTCCGTTGAGGTCTTCACTCGTAACCCTGAGCTGGGACCCTTACCAGATGCTACACACCGGGTCAGTGTGCTCTGGAACACACATAGGCAGAGACACCACTCCCTGGGCAGGGCTGCCTCCAAAGAGGGTCCCTACCTGTTACCTACAACATGTACCCTACATTATAATAAATCCATTTTATTGAGCGAGTTGACCATGCGGTTATGGTCGTGCATCTGTGAACTTGCATTCGGTTCAAATCCCACCGTTGGCAGCCCTGAAGATGGTTTTCCATGGATACATTTTCACACCAGGCAAATGCTGGAACAGTACCTTAATTAAGGCCACAGCCGCTACCTTCCCAATCTTATAACTTTCCCATCCTTCTGTCGCCGAAAACCTTTGGTGTGTTAGTGCGACGTTAAACAAGTAGCAAAATAAATAAATTAATTAATTAAACATTCACAGTGGTACACATGGGGATGCAATACATTTTAAAATATGATCAGAATAAGGTTGCAACCTATCGTAGGTCCCTTTCTTTCTTAAATATTTCTTTCATAAATACTCATTTATGTACGTCTTTTTTGAAATTTACGCTTAAACACAATAGCCAAGCAGTGTAACGCTCTTGTTCCAAATTTATGGCCTGTTTGCATGTCGCTATACGATGATTCTTCTAATATCCTTTTTGAACTACCCTACAATCAGCTGACTGTCATGTAGGTGCTGCAACATGGATGAATTCTACTATCAAAGGGTAGTGCGACTACAGAAGCCAGTCACCAACTTCCAGAGACCCATCAGTCCTGCAGAAAGACTAATCATTACAATAAGATAAGGCTATTATTTAATTAAATGCACAGGTTCTTGCACTATGTAAGTAATAGTGCAATTGTATATATAAATTAAATTGATTGGTTCTATGTCTCCATAAATTTTTGTGGAAGAAATTAAGTCACATCCATTCAAAATATATGCAGGCGCTGTGTCCTACATGGCAAGGAAAAATAAATAAGAACGAGTTAGATTCTACTTAAATTTACTTTTCAATATTAGAATATTAGAAAAAAATTAGAAAAGAATGAAAGTTACAAGGGTTACTTGCTCCGTGTCTTTTTATTGCATTAAAACTTCAAGCAAGTGTGTACTTTGCAACGTCAATTTTTCCACCAAGCTTAAATTCTTCATATATGGCAGAAAAGTCATTAAGAAACAGTAATCAGGATCACTGAAATCCTGTTTCTGCCGTTGTTCTTCTAATAATATGTCCATCTTTTTTTTCCCTCTAGCTCCAGCATCTTCTCATCGAATGGGTCGATTTTCCACTTCTGGGCTCTTGGTTTTGGCGTTTGGCTGTTGTGATACCTCCTCACCATCACTGCTAATTGTATGTTCACTTTCCTCCACATGAGGGGCACTTGATGGCGATGGCATCTCTTGTAGATAGAGGTTTCCCTCAGTTCTACCGGGAAGAACGATGTCCTTTACAAACTCATGGCGTCAAAAAACACCCAAGATGATTTTGTGGTTTTTGCTTCAGAACCACTGTTTGTCTTTGGAAGCTTCTGGAATTCCTTCCAAAACTTGACTTTCAAGTTCTTCCACTTGCTTTTCACCACGTCTCCTGAAGTAGAACACACTGATAAATATTCAATAATTATTGTATGTTGTAAATAATATTGTTATGTGCCAGCCCTGTGGTAGCCCCTTTCAGTACTTCCAGGAAGGGGCTAGTGACTCACATGACCTGGGATCTCCCAGCCGGCATGTAGGGTGGGGCCGACCTTTCCATGTACTGTTCTCGTCGGCCAGCTTACCTGTGAGTTTCTTGGAGATTCAATGGCCATGTTCTGCCTCTACTCACCTCACGATAATTCTGGTTTAAATCAACCGAGCTATAAAAAGAGAGGCTAGCCGCAGACAGTCAGAGTGGGGCTCCGTGCTCCGTGGTGGAGTCCGTGTGAGACTCAGTGTGTCGGGGTTCGGTGGCTGGGCTGAGAGCGACAGAGGTGTTGGCTGTCGCTAGTGTCCCACCGAGGTCTGAACGAGGAGCTGTTGTTGTGGTGTCGGAGAGACCAGTGAGTAGATGAGCTGGAGACAGAATGGAAGATGTGTACTACCTGAGAGTACTGTGTGCTTGTGTATCCCTGTGGACTGAGGATCGCCGTGAGTCAGCGAGGAAACCTGCTATCGTGAGTGCAAGGATAAATGGACCTGTGTTAATGTTCGCCGTTGTATCGGCCTGCTGTTGAATACTGTTGAGCTGTTTAATTATTCGCTGTATGAGACTGTGTGAACTATTGGACTGTCTGTGGAATCGAACCAACGAACAGTCATCGTGTGTCGAGTGGCCCGTAGCGCTGTGTTCAGATCCAGCTGTCTACACACAGCTGCTGTATGAGGTGAGTGGACTTTAGGAAAGTGAAAGTAAGGATTAAGCATCCGCAGGTAGACAAACGGGCTGGACCGCCTGCTGTGCCATAAGGAAGAGCAATTTGTAAATAGACAGTAATTAGTAAGTGTGGCCATTCGTAACTAGTTAGAAATGTGTGTGTGCATTTATTGGGCCATAATGGGAACAAAATAGAGGGGTCCACCTATTCAATACAACACAATGTTATAAGATAAATTATAACATTTTATTAATAATGAGACCATAAACTTGAAAAACAGACAATAACAACTTAAGGTTACAAAAACAATGCGTAATAAATATGTACACTAATCTTATAATAATTGGTAGAAATTATAACTTATAACACCAGCTTAAAAGTTCTCTTTTTCTGAAAATATAGCACCATTTCCTTTTTGAATAAGTAAGGTCTTATACGAAATGAATGAAAGTCCTCTTGATGAACGTTCACCAAGTCTTGAAATGTAGGATAAAAATGTTAGGAGCTTCAGTCAAAAAACCACTTTCAAAGCACTGATTGAAATACTGGTCGTTAAAATTGTATGTGATGTTCTTTCTTAAAATAACTTAACATATTTTAAATTAATACAGATGTTGATTCCCAAAGGGGATTTAAAATATTTGTCCCGAATGAGTAAATTTATAATACCAATATAATGGTCCGTTATTGGACATTATAAATTTTCCAGCTAACTCATTCTTGGTTGCCTGCGTTTCGCCCTCGTGTGCTAAGTTAGGCTCATCAGTTGGGACTTAGCACGCCACCCAAGACGCAAGGCTAGTGCATACCGTGGAGGCCACTGCATAGGCTACTTGAAGCCACCAGCAGTGCCAATGCACTATGAGAGCTATGTCTCATTTCCAAAAAATTGATGCCTGCCTGGCCATCAGATAATACAGATGTTGATTCCCATAGGGAATTTAAAATATTTGTCCCGAATGAGTAAATTTATAATACCAATATAATGGTCCGTTATTGGACATTATAAATTTTCCAGCCAACTCATTCTTGGTTGCCTGCGTTTCGCCCTCGTGTGCTAAGTTAGGCTCATCAGTTGGGACTTAGCACACCACCCAAGACCCAGGGCTAGTGCATACACCATAGCTCAATTGGTAGAGCAACCAACGCGAAATCTGAAGGTTGTGGGTTCGGATCCCACTGATGTCTGGTTGGCCATTTTTGTTCTGTACTTAACATCTCTTCAACACGTACTAAATGTACGTAACACGACCTAATAGGTTGAAAGTCTGTTTCGATTACAATGCGGTCGTGAAAATTCAATATTAATTGTGGGAACTTAGATCGCAGAACAACAGTTGCAGTGGATATGCGAGGCAAATAAGAGAGTATTTCACTGATTATTTCAATGACTTGTAAACTGTCTGTTGGTATCACCACATCACAAACAGAATTAAAACTGCAGGCTTGCAAATAATCTACATTAATTAATTACTGTAATTACAGTAAATAGATGGGCATATCGTAACTAACAATAAAGGGAAACCAATAGAAATAAGTACTGCTAAAACAATTTACACCAACCGAGCTGTAGACTGAGCAACTCTGTCGATAACCTCACATAACTTTATTCTCAGTGTTAGTAGTACATTAACACTAGAACTTTTTTTTTTTTCTGTCCCCAAGGACTTCTTTTAGTATTTTTAGTATTACCAGGGCGAGTAAATTATCAAATGATGGAACTTCCGTAAGGCTCCATTGTCCACAGAATGTAGTTCCATTTTTCAACACCGCGCACCGCACGCATCGTTTGGCCTGTACGACTAGCTTTTGAGCACAATGTTATGTAGGCGCAACGCACTGTATTAAAGGGTGAAATATTGTTAACGTGTGAACTGAGTTGTGTTATTAAGTGTAATCATCATCATGAACATGCCAGGCTGTTTGTGCCAGGTTGTAAGTCTGGGTATAGTAAAGGGGATGGTAGGTACTGGTTTAGACCTAAGCAAAATTGTTTGAATGGAACAGATAAAATACCAGGAGTGATAGACTGTTAACTTTGAACGATAGTGTGTGCGACGTACATTTTACTGACGACGTTCTAACCAAAGTGAATACCTTCAATATAGATGTAAAAACAGTGGAATTGGTTCATAACTGGTAGAAGTTAACAGAATACTGTGCAACATAATTTTCCTGGAGTACCAAGCTACTTCTGTCTATATACGTTCCAGTGAAAGATATTCTTTACTCTACAGTGAACTGTGAGGATGTTGTTGACCACAAGCTGCCATCCTTTGCGCAGCAGAAAAGATCAATGGTATGAGACGAAAGACGTAGAAGTTGGGAGGTAAAGGAAAATATTAATGAACAGATAAGGCACACTATTACACTGACAGATATTGAACCGGGCCTCAGACCCATAGATCTGTCAGTTAATAACAGTTCAACTAGAGCAGGCGATAATCTCATATATTATTTTCGTGGCTACTTGATTCATACAGCGGCAAAGAAACTTGTACCTTGCAGTGGGTGTGTGAAATCATTAGAATGTGATTCTGAAACTCGGTGTGTCCTTAGTGATGGGAGCGTTCTTTCTAAATTACGAGACTTTGGTGGCAGTGACTCTAAATGCCCCAAACATTCTTTGTTAGCCTTCTATGATGTGATGAAACGTGTAGACGCTATAATAGAAGACAAGCTGAAAGGGGAAGGCGTGTTGTGGGGTGATGTATATTCAGACTGTGTGGAGATGGAGATGATATACGAACTTCCAGTGTTTTGAAATTTGTGATGCTCAGAGGATCACCTGCTATTATATTTGCTCAAAATTGTATTCCATTACATTAAGTGCAGATTTATTTTTTGGGCAAAGGAAATATCAAGAAAGGTGAAGTCCAGGTCATTATCTAAATCAGCAAGAAAAGTATTGAAGTTTCTTCCAATTAGAGGTAAGCATTTTTAATCGTGTGTCCTGAATTACATGTTTTACCATTTATTTCTGTAAACAGTACTTTAGTGTGTTATATAGCACTCCCAATAATAATTGAATTAATGTGTATTTAAATTATGTACAGAAGCTCCAGTTATTTCATGTTACAGTATGCAGTATTGCAGTCACGTTTAAGCCCAACTAACACTAGCTCCACCCTGCGGTGAGAACGTTGAACTACATGAGTTCCATTACTTAATACTTCACTTGCCCTGGTATTAGTATTAAAATGCAAATTTCATATCTCATTTAAGTACTTTTATAAAAGTCAAATGTAATACCGAAAACAAGTTTTCATCACAGTAATATGTTACAAAAGATAGTAATATTAATTAAGCAATGATAATAGGACGTACAACTATCATCATCATCATCATCATCATCATCAGTGTTCTGCCATATGGCAGGTCTTCACATGGCAGCTCTCCACACAATCCTGTCTCTTGCCACCCTCTTTGCTTACTCATACTTGTATTCTATCCTGATACTGTCCAGCATCTGATATCTTCTCCGTCCTCTTTGTCTTTTTCCATTTACCGTTTCTTCTATAGCATCTATAAGCAAGCAATCTCTCCTCATCCAATAACCAATCCAATTGTTACTCTTAATACTTTTAATACTTGATTACTTTTAATATATTTCTCTCCCCCCCAACTCTTCTCAAGACTTCTTCATTCTTTACTTTTTTTATCCATTGTATACTTTCCATTCTCCTCCAAATCCACAAATGCTTCCAGTCTTCTTTCGTCTTCTTTTCTCAATGTCCATGTCCAGCTCCATACAGTGCCACACTCCATACAAAGCACTTCACGAATCGCTTCCTCAAGTCTCTATCCATACCCCCACAAAAATGTCTACTCTTCTTATTAAATGCTTCCTTCGCAATCGCAATACGAGTTTTCACCTCTCGACTGCACCTCATGTCCTCTGTTATTACACTTCCCAAGTATTTGAAAGCATCCACCTGTTCTATTATTTCCTGGCCTAACTTCATGGTTGTCTTCACTTTTCTTGTGCTTATCACCATACATTTTGTCTTTTTCTTATTAATTCTCATTCCAAATTCTTCAGACAGCATTTAGATCTGTTAGCATCGTCATCATAGATCGTTCACTCTCTGCCAGTAGCACCATGTCATCAGCAAATCTAATACATTCTATTCTCCTACCACCAACTTTCACTCCTCTTTTTCCATTCATGCATTTCTGGATAATCTCTTCCAAATACATGTTAAAAAGTATGGGGGAGAGACAGCAATCTTGTCTTACTCCTCTTCCAATTGTGATTTCCTCTGTCATCTCATTCCCTGTCTGCACTCTTATCTTCTGTTGTAGATACAGATTCTTAATCATATTTCTCTCCTTCCAGTCGACTCCATTCCTGCTTAGGATGTCCATTAACTTTTTCCACTGTACTCTGTCAAAAGCTTTTTCAGCGTCAATGAACACAGCATATCTTTCACTTCCTCATTCAATGTACCTCTCACCTAATGTTCTTAATAGTCCCATTGCATCCCTTGTTCCTTTACCTCTCATGAAGCCATACTGCTCCTCAGAGATACAGTTGTCTAGCCTTCCATGAAGTCTTCTGTTCAGTATGTCACCGGTCGGTGGGACGGAGAACTGGAACTACAGTGTGTTTAGAAATATAAATTTTAAAGTTTTTGTGTGGCTTATCTGAAGGATTTCATTTTTGTTTGTAATATTTTGAGAAATGAAATTGAACTCTGGACTCTGCTGGAATATTTTTTTTTATGTAACTGAAATATGTTTGTAAATTTTTTAGATATGGAAACATCACGATAATATAGAACTGTAAATGAACACTGCAAGATACGAGAATGGTTTTCGAAGTGATTTTTTTTGTATGTAAATTTTATGAAATTTATAATTTAAATTAATGTCAGCAAGGGTGTAACTTGTCTAAAGGTTGATTTGATGTTTGTAATGTGATTTTAAAATGTAAAAGGTTATTTAAATTTGAGTCACCCTGTACCACACGTGTGGTTTCCTATGACGAAATTTTGGTGTTGTAATCGTAATGTTCCAGAACTTGTGCAATTGCTAACGATGTTAAAATGACCATATATGGTCACAAGATTTCCTATTGGCAAAAAGGTCCAGGAATCTAGGGTAAGTTTGATCTTATTGGTTGATTGTTATCGGGCCATTTCCGGCCTCGTGGCCGGCTTCGAAAAATGATGCGTGAGCTCGGCGTCAATTTCCATCCGACCACCCAAGCGAGCGTTCGCGCTCGAGGGCTACTACCCTCGGGAGCTCCATCTTTCCGCGGTAAGTGTTATTTCAGTGTTTTTGCAATGTTATTCTCAATGTTTTCTGGTTTCGTTTCATTTAGTTTAATTCCTTTTGTGTTTCGTTATTTCTTTGCTTAATGTCACTTTAAAAGTTTAATTTAATGTGTCCGAGTTTACCCTAGGTTCCAACTGCCGTAGTTTCTATTCTTTCATCCATTAAATACTTTCGCTTTAAACTATACCTTTAATGTAGCATCACCTTCATGGTTAAATCAAATTTTATGTTAAGTTACTTAAGTATGTCTTGTTTCCGTGTCGAGGAACTGTATTCTGTAAAACTTTGTCATTTTTAATATAGTTGAGCTAGAGGGTGTTTCTTGTAAGTCTTTTCTCCCCCATAACGTCATACGTTCCCATGGACCTCATAGACAGGGCTTCCCAGCACTTTCCATTATCCTGTCTTAGTTGTCATTTTTAGGCCTGTAAGTGTTCCCTGTTTTGGTGTGAGTTCTCCGCCACTGCGTCATATTTCTACCTCCTTATTCATATTATTAAGTATTATCTTATTTACTACAAGTATTATTATATTCTTTACTACTGGTATTATTTTATTAATTCATTATTATTATGTTATTTTCCTATCTCATTATCCTTTATTACTTCATTATTATTATTATTATTTATGTACGCGCTCGAAATCACGGTTACACAGTACTCTGAGTAATACTTTGGCTGCATGTGTGATCAGACTGACGGTTCTAAAATCTTCAAATTTCTTTGAATGCTTTTTCTTTACAATCGGTACCATTACTACTGAAAGAAAATCGTCTGGCCATTTGCCGCTTTCATACATCTTATTACAGAGATATGTTAGCTCTTTCACTCCTTTATTTCCAAGACACTTAAAAAGCTCTACCGGTAATCCATCAATCCCACTTGCTTTGCGATTCTTCATTTCTTTCAGAGCTTTTGCTACCTCCCTTCCAGAATGCTGTATCCTTTTTCATCTTCTATTACTCTTATCTCATCTTCCATTTCTATATCATTTGTTCTTTGATCATACTCATATAGGCACTCTACATACTCTTTCCACCTTTCCCTTACTTCTTCAGGTTTATGCACCAATGGCCATCATTTTTTTCTATTTCCATACTGGTCCTGCTTTTCCTCCCTTCAAATACCAGTTCTGAAGCTAATTAATACATAATTTCAAATTTCCCTTCCTTTTCTAGTTTCTCTATTTCCTCACATCTCTCTTTCATCCATGTCTTCCTTGCTTAATCTGTTTCTCACTTTAATTCGTTGTTCAGTTTTCTGTACATTTGTTTCCCATCCTCAGATCCTACATTCTTCCATTTCCTTCTTTCCTCCATCTTGCTCAGCATTGCATTTGTAACCCATTCTTTCCTTATTCTTGCAGATGTCATTTTCCCAACAACTACTACTTCTGCAGAATTTGTGAGGTTTCATCTCATCCTCTTCCATGTCTCATTTGCACTTTCTTCATTAGAATCCCTATTCCATTTTGACATAAATATGTCTTCCAGCTCCTTATCTTTACCATTTTCCTTTAAAATTTCTAGGTCAAAATATTCTCTTGGCTTACCCTTTCTCACTTTTTTCAACTGCACTTGCAAATCTCCCACCACCAAGTTGTGGTCTGAATCTATATCTGCTCTGGAGTATGCTTTTGCATTCTTTAGACAGTTTCTGTACCTGTTCTGTATCATGATATAATCAATTTGATACCACTCACCATTCAACCTGGATGTCCACGTGTAATGCTGTCTCGTGTGATGTTCGAACAAAGTGTTCTCAATCACAAGTGAGTTTTCTTTGCAGAAATTAACCAACATTTCATCCCTGTTGTTCCTTGTACCCAGTCCGAATTTTCCAACTACTACTACTTTTCTTCCTTCACCAACCACTGCATTACAATCCCCCATTACAATAATATAGGCACTTCTCTTCTTCTTTACCAGAAGTTCTTGAACCTTTTCATTCTTCTACTTCCTCATCCTTGCGTTGGCTTGTTGGCATGTAAACTTGTATTAGAACAACATCCTTCTTGTCACCCTTTAATCTAATCATCATCAATCTATCATCTATATAGTCCACCTTTAATACTTTGTTCTTCAGCCGTTTTCCTATCATAATTCCCACGCCATTACTACCACCAGTACCGGGCGAGTTGGCCGTGCGGTTAGGGGCGCGCAGCTGTGAATTCGCATCCGGGAGATAGTGGGTTTGAATTCCACTGGCGGCAGCCCTGAAGATAGTTTTCCGTGGTTTCCCATCTTCACACCAAGCAAATGCTGGGGCTGTACCTTAATTAAGGCCACAGTCGCTTTCTTCCCATTCCTATGTTTTTTCTGTCATATTGTCGCTGTAAGACCTACCTGTGTCGGTGCGACCTAAAGCAAATAGCAAAGAAAAACTACCACCAGTTTCATTTCCTGAATAAAAAAACCTGTAGTCTCCACTTTATACCTCACCACAGCTTCTCCATCTTACTTCACACATTTCTACGGCGTCCAGTCGATTTTTCTCCATCTCCTGTTTCGCATTTTCCAGCTTACCACATTGTAGCAGTGTCAGAACATTCCATGTTCCAATCCTTTATCTTCTCTTCCTTCTTCCTAACCTGCTTTGACCTTCCTTTCTCATTTTCCTTCAACTTATCTTTCATTTGTCTCATTGTTATCCCCACTCGGAGACCCGATTGAGAGGAAATTTTACTTCCAAAATCATTTACACAAAGAGCCATACCATGTGTATCCTGGGAAATATAATGTGGTAGTATACCGTTACTTTCCAAATTAATAATAATAATAATAATAATAATAATAATAATAATGAGTAAGTTATTAAAGGCAATATTGTTTATGTTCAAAACCGTGTTTGATTTTTAGTTGAATTTACCTGGCATATTTAACATCATTCCAATCTCTTCCCAGGCTTTCCTTGTCATTGATAGGTTTTTGAAGTTCTTCTCTCTATCATTCCATAGGAAAGTGCAGGTTTGAACATCAGAATTTAATACGTCCTTCTCCGCTCTTGTTAACTCATGAACAGTCATTGCAAGCAGCACAGCTAAAATTTCAAACAGGAGTGAGCGACTGGCAGCAGGTAGCGTTGTTCTTGAGGCAACTTTCCCTCCAAAATGATGCGGCGCCACACTATGGCCAGTTGCATTTACTAACGCAGGTTTCAGTTTCATCCATGCCGCCACACAAAGAAACGCTCTGACGATGCCTGCATTGTGGCCGAAGCCTAAGAGAGACTAAACACACCTAACGATGCAACTGGCGTGTGAAGGCTAGCAAAATCTTGTCATGATGCTTGATATTTTTCACATTAAGGATGAACAAGGACAACTGCACCGACATGTGAACATTTTAAATCCCTGGTGCGATTATTTCAGCGTGAACAGCAACAACGAACAGCTGCATCTGCTGATCCTCTAGAATGAGCAATACATCCAATAAAAGCCATGGAGGTCCAGTTCACCATGCATGCCATGAAAAGTAGCAATGAAACTGGATCTGACAATATACCCGTTGAAATGTGAAGGAAAATGGGACAACAAGGAGCTGAATTCTTAGCATCCTTCTTCGACAAATGTTTTCATTTTACAAGTTGCCTTACGTTGCAACAAAACAGATAGGTCTTATGGCGACAGTGGGATAGGAAAGGGCTGGAAGTGGGAAGGAAGCAGCCATGGCCCAGCATTTGCCTGGCGTGAAAATGGGGAAACCACGGAAAACCATCTTCACGGCTGCTGACAATGGGGATCGAACCCACTATCTCCCTAATACTGTAATAACTGGCCGCACTTAAGCAACTGCAGCTATCAAGCACGATCGACAAATTTTTAGAGGAGAATAAGATCCCATTCACCTGACAGACAAGTATCACAGTACACACATGGAAAGGGACAGGTGATGTCACACATTGCCCAAATTACGCCCTATCCATTTCCTGTGTAATGTGTTGAAGATCCTTGAGTGTGTAATTGATGCATGCCTGCACAGCATTGTCACCTGCTCCCCAAAAGAGTGTGACTTCATGAGGGGATACTGAACTACTGACAAAATCTATGCCACCCGTCTGTTGGTAGAGAGACATTTCGAGAACAGAAAACAGGCTAAATGGCATTTCTAGACCTCAAAACAGCATTCAACATGATACCACATGAACTGATTCGGTATTCTCTTTGTTCACATGGAATTCCAGAGGCTTACGTTCAACTCTTCTATAACAACACTGCAAGTTCTGTCTGCTGTTCTGCCGGTGTCACTGAGCCATTCAAGTGGGCATCCATCAAAGGTCAACCTTGTTCCCATTGCTATTCATCTTATACATGGAATCAGTGACTGCGGATCTACTAATACCTCATCTATAGATCTTAATGTATGCTGATGATGATATGTTGGCTACAGGTACTGATTCCTGGAGTAGACTTTAACATCTGGTCAAATCTAGGTATTAATATAAGGAAAGATCTTCATTGGGGTAATCACATAAATGGGATTGTAAATAAAGGGTACAGATCTCTGCACGTGGTTATGAGGGTATTTAGGGGTTGTAGTAAGGATGTA
Organism: Anabrus simplex; assembly: GCF_040414725.1. Classification (NCBI taxonomy): domain Eukaryota; kingdom Metazoa; phylum Arthropoda; class Insecta; order Orthoptera; family Tettigoniidae; genus Anabrus; species Anabrus simplex. The sequence continues at coordinate 143,664,055 of NC_090268.1, forward strand.
AAGGAGAGGGCATAAATGTCTCTGGTAAAACCCCATCTAGAGTATGGTTCCAGTGTATGGGACCAGGATTACCTGATTCAAGAGCTGGAAAAAATACAAAGAAAAGCAGCTCAATTTGTTCTGGGTGATTTCCGACAAAAGAGTTAGCGTTACAAAAATGCTGCAAAGTCTGGGCTGGGAAGAATTGGGAAAAGAAGACGAGCTGCTCGACTAAGTGGTATGTATATCACAAATATTATTATAATATTTATAGATCCACCTGTTCAATACAATACAATCCACTATTTCATATGGTTAAAATTTATACATAATACATAAAAGTCATAGGTACATGTTTCACCCTTTTTTTTTTACGGGCATCATCAGCCTATATCAATCTTAAAAATTAATGGATACGTGATCTTTCTAATCTTATAAACTATAGAGTAAAATGTTGGACAATGATCTCATAAAATGTTGTACTATAACATCTAAAATAGGGATATTGCTCAGAAAGTACGTTAAAAAATACTGTGAATTAACAGTTTTTGAAGATTATAACGTGGTTAATCATGAATATTTGAGCATTTAAAACCATTTTGGAATAACTTACCAAGGGAGATGTTCAATAAATTTCCAATTTCTTTGAAATCATTTAAGAAAAGGCTAGGAAAACAACAGATAAGGAATCTGCCAGCTGGGCGACTGCCCTAAATGCGGATCAGTATCAATTGAAGATGAAGACCAGTGGAAAACACAACTGGACAAATTTGGACTGTGGCTCAACTTGACAAAAACTGACTACACGGAATTCAGCACCCAGAGACAGCACGACTGTATTTGATGGTATCCAGCTCGTGAAGTCTTTAAATTTTAGGTATCTTGGCTCCAGCATTACAAATGACGGTGAATATAACAGTTTTCCAGTCTGTTGAAAACAAGAAACCTAACATAACTGTGAAAAATGAACAATTTTTCCAGGTATTGGGGTAGAATGTTGGCCCATGATGAAGCTTAAGTAGATTCTGCATGTGACTAAGATGAGAATGCTATGATGGACACTAGGTGTTACATGACTGGACCACCTATGGAATGTAGATGTTTAGAATACCCTCAAGATCATCCGCCTCCCACAAGGCCAACCCCTCGTCCACGTCGTGGGAGGTGGGCAACGGCATGAAGTAGGGGATTGCCTGTAGGGTTGATATACAGTGGGGATTGTGTGTACCCCATGACCGCTACGGTAGCTGTGAAGGCCCTACAAGAACCCTGAAAACTGACAGCTAACGGGGCTCTGGTGAAGACCTCAACGGCAGCAACGGCGGAGAAGGAATTCTTTGGTACGGCGAAACTGGCGGAGGAGGCAGCCCTTCTTCTTGGGGATAAACAAAGAAGAAACCTCTGCCTTGTGACAAAGAGGGATTTTTAAAGGAAAAGGGAGATAACCCATACAGAAATATTCTGCAGTCTAGCACAGACAGGAGGCAGCCCCTCCACTGGACTTAGGGTGCTGTGGGCTAATAACTCACACACCTGAATTAAACTCATTACAGAAACCAGACGAAATTTATGCCGGCCCGATTTTATGGAAACGACTTTTGCAATGAAATACAGGACACGAATCGGATTCTGGAAAGTGAAAACTATGTATGAAACTGGCAGACTGAGAGAAGTAATGGCAGAAATGAAAAGGTATAAACTGGAGATACTTGGGTTGAGTGAAACAAGATGAACAGGGTACGGAGAAGTGAGGACAGAGGAGGGCGGTGTCTTCATTTACACTGGAAGAGAAGAAAATGATCAGCATTCAAATGGAGTGGGTGTCTTACAAAGAAAGCAAAAAATAGCATAATGGAATGGACCCCTGTATCACACAGGGTAATTACTGTACGAATAAGAACCAAAGTTAGACCTGTGACCATAATACAGTGTTATGTGCCAACAGAGGTAGCAGAAGAGGAAGAGGAGGAGGAGTTTTATGATAGCCTGACATCAACACTGACAGGGATAAAGAAGGACATTGTGGTATTGATGGGAGATCTAAATGCAAAAATCGGTAGTGAAAATGAAGAGAAATCACCATGGGTAGACACGGAATAGGAGAAGAAAATAATAACAGCCAGAGATTCATAGACCTATGCAGTAATTTTGGATTGGTTATAGGTGGATCATTGTTTCCACATAACAACTGCCACAAGATCTCATGGGTGTCACCTGATCTCCGGACAGAAAACCAAACTGATCACTTGGGAAAAAGTAAAAGATGGAGACATTCACTCCTGGATGTGAGGAATAAACGTGGAGCAGATGCAGAGAGTGACCATCACCTTATGATTGCTGATATTAGATTGAAGGTAGCAGCACCAGTACGACAGGCGGCAGTATGAATGTAACGTTTCATCTCCAAGAAATTTGGGAAACTTGAGGTGCAAAATGAATTTAAGATACATTTGAAGAACAGGTTTGAAGCCCTCGCCGAACAACCAGATGAAGAGGTAAATACTAAATGAAACACAGTCAAGGAACTCTTTCATGACTACAGAGAACCAGGCAGGAAAGAATGGATATCGGATGACACTTGGGAATCACTCCAAAAGCGAAGAGAGTGCAAGGCACTCATAAAGTCCAGTAGAACAAGAAATCAGAAAGCAGTAGCAATGGAAAAATACAAGGAGGCCAACAAGGAGGTTAAGAAGAAAGTGAGGAGTGATAAACTAGTGTTTATAGACCAACTGGCAACACAAGAAGAAGAAGAAGAAGCAGCAAGAATCGACAACAGCAAAGAAGTATATGCCATTACGAGAAAGCTTTCCAGGAGGAACTTTTCAGGGCAGAAACCAGTCAGAGATGCAAACGGAGTAGCCTTGACATCTGAGACACAACAATTGGAAAGATGGAGACATCACTTCATGGAAGTACTCAATAATCTTGGTGAGGAATCAAGAACCTGAAGAAGTTGAAACCATTTTGGAGGATCCAGACATCTCAGTAGAACCACCAACACGACAAGAGATTGCACAAGCACTGAAACAAATGAAGAGTGGCAAAGCACCAGGTGTAGATAACATTATCCCAGAAGCCCTAAAGGTAGATCCAGATTAAACAGCGGAAATCATGGAGCCACTTCTAACACTAATACGGAACGAAGAACATCTTCCTGAGGAATGGAAGTAGGGTGTCCTCATCAAGATACCGAAGAAGCATGACCTCTAATTGCAATAACTGGAGGGGAATAACGTTGCTCTCATATGGGGGGAAAATTATGCCAAGAGTCATACTGAACAGAATCAGCATAGCCGTTGACAGGAGACTACGTCAAGAACAAGCAGGTTTCAGAGAAGGTCGGTCTACTGTGGATCAGATTAACACATTAAGGCTAATCATTGAACAATTTGCTGAGTATCAGACATCATTGCCGAGACCATGGACCTGCCAGGCTCCAAGAAATGCATTTCCTTTTACAACCAAATATAAATATGCTATATATTTCCATACTACATATCACGAACCACTACCATTACATGAAATGTATGCAATATGGCATCACTTGCAGAATTCAACACAGAATAATGTCATTACCTACCGCAGGGTTAAGACCAAAATATTACAAGAGTTCCAAAAGCACTTTTAAACTGAACTGTTATGACAATGTCACTCCATTAGACGACGAACCTTATGATTTTGGCAGCACAAATACCACTAGTCTGACATGGTTGGAAGTAGAGACAGCAATATCTAAACTGAAAAACAACACATCAATTGGATTAGATGAATTAAATGTTGAGATGATCAAAGCACTAGGAGAGGTTGGACAACAGGGTAATAAATAGAATCTGGAAAGAGAATGTAATACACAATGACTGGAAGCAAGGAGTCATCATCCCATTGTTGAAAAAAGGTGATAGAAAGAAATGTACCAACTACAGACGTATAACTCTGCTGTCACATGGCCTCAAAATCTACAAATCCATCCTTGAGAGCAGGATTAGAAAATATGTTGAACCTACACTTGAGGAGGAACAACATGGATTTAGACCTCATGTACAGTATCAACTATAGACCTCTTTTTGCCACCAGAATGCTCTATGAGAAGTATTGGGAGAAACGTAAAACACTTATAACTGTTTTTCTGGACATCGAAAAAGCATATGACCATGTACCACACAGGCATATTTGGGAATGTTTGAGACATAAGAATGTTCCCGATGACATCATAGCACGAGTACAACGATTATATGATGAAACCAAGTGTTGTGACCAGGTCCAGGATGGAAGGTCAGGTTGGTTCGAAACAAAGAATGGAGTCCAGCAAGGAAGTTGTCTTTCACCACTTCTCTTCATAATTAAAAAAAAGGATCCAACAAGTAATGCCCCGGTTTTTTCTGATGATGTAATAGTATGGGGTGAGACAGAAGCGGAAGTACAAACTAGACTAGATCTCTGGCTTGAAGCCTTTACAACCTTAGGTCTGAAAATCAGCAAAACAAAGACCCAACATATACACTCACACAAACTAACAGTGATAAATTAACATGCACACATCCCTAAACTAAGATGACCCGAAGACCTACTTTCTGCAGGATACAGTACTCCTCTTTTTTTAAACCCCTATCCAGTGGTACGCATAAAGTATTGAATATCTTTAAAATATCCTGGTTTTTTTTAATATTACCCCACTAAATCTTGCGATAGGGCCTATATAACTTTGAAGATTTTTTACAATTTTGCTTTACGTCGCACTGGCACAGTTAATTTACATTAAGCTGGTAAATATAGTCAAGACTAGTTTCGACCCCTAGGGGGTCATCTTCAGTTGACATGCATTAAAAATGTATTTTTCTACAAAAACATCACTTGTAATGGTAAAAGCTTAAATTAATTTGAACCGATCATAAATGTTGGTATGTCTGGCACATTTGGGCCATTGTATGTGTCAATTTTTAGTTTTTAGCACACAGTGTGAAGGTAGTTGATTAACTAGTGTGCATCATCCATGAAGTCACATGTCACCTTTCATGCTGCTACCATCCAATTTTTGGGTTATACAATATGGAATATACATACACTTGTGCAAATCAACAGTGTCAAGTCTAACAATATAGGCCTACATTTAAAGTTGGTTCATAAATTACACAAATTGGCCATTGATTAGTCATATGAAAATGTAGGACATTGGTTTGAACACTTTTGACTGAAATATCAATGTAACACCTTACTGGTATATATCTTAGATGCTAAAATCAGTTTATAAAGCTTGTTATTCTTGATTGAGTCTTGAAATAGGGTTAAAATTTTTAAATAAAAACTATTTGCTTAGTATAGGCATTAAATAATGCTGTTAAAATGGACATATAACTAGAACAATGGTATATGTATGCCATATATGCCTGGTTAAAAAAAAAAAACACATTGCATTAATGTTATTGATATGTGGTGCTACATGTATGTTGTTTTGGAATAAATGGGGTTAACGAATTTTTCACAACAGTCTTAGATATAGTGTTCCGACATTGATATTTCAGTCAAAAGTGTTCAAACCAATGTCCTACATTTTCATATGACTAATCAATAGCCAATTTGTGTAATTTATGAACCAACTTTAAATGTATATTGTTAGACTTGACACTGTTGATTTGCACAAGTGTATGTATATTCCATATTGTATAACCCAAAAATTGGATGGTAGCAGCATGAAAGGTGACATGTGACTTCATGGATGATGCACACTAGTTAATCAACTACCTTCACACTGTGTGCTAAAAACTAAAAATTGACACATACAATGGCCCAAATGTGCCAGACATACCAACATTTATGATCGGTTCAAATTAATTTAAGCTTTTACCATTACAAGTGATGTTTTTGTAGAAAAATACATTTTTAATGCATGTCAACTGAAGATGACCCCCTAGGGGTCGAAACTAGTCTTGACTATATTTACCAGCTTAATGTAAATTAATTTTGTATTGATAAGGTGGAGACTCATATTTATATTGTTTTTTGTAAAGTAATATCTATCAATACGGAAATGAAACTTATAAACAACAGCACTGGCACAGATCGGTCATATGGCAACGATGGATTAGGAAAGGGCTAGGAATGGGAACGAAGCGACTGTGGCCTTAATTAAGGTAAAGCCCCAGCATTTGCCTGGAGTGAAAAGAGACCACCACAGAAAACCGTCTTCAGGAGTGCCGACAGTGGGGCTCCAACACACTATCTACCAAATGCAAGCTCACAGCTATGCAACCCTTGACTCGCTCGGTACTTTCAAGTTCAATCTTGTCTATTCTCTACGATTTTATAACGGAAGTCTCTAAACCCAGTGAAAGCCATGAGTTACTTCCTATTTTTTCCCCCCTCTCTTTCTATGCTGAAGATGGAATATTTCCTGTTCTGATTTCCATGCAAGGAAAATAAATCTGATGTGATCTGTGATCGATCATAACTATGCCAAAAATCGAAGGCAAATATGTTACCTTACATGTTGATCACAAAGTGGAACCTGAATTACATATCATTTCTTTTGTTTTACTAAATTTGCCTAATGTTAATGTTGACAATTACTTTATGAATGCAGTTTACATATTTTGATACGTAATAAAACAAATGGCAACCATGTCCTCATCCAACTTAACCACATTCATGAAAAGGTCCTGCTTTCTGCATCTGAAATTCTGGTCACCCTAAACTTTTTTGTTGTTGCTGATATTTGCTTTACGTCGCACCGACACAGATAGACCTTATGGCGACGATGGGACAGGAAAGGCCTAGAAATGAGAAGGATGCGGCCGTGGACTTAATTAAGGTACAGCCGCAGCATTTGCCTGGTGTGGAAATGGAAAACCACGGAAAACCATCTTCAGGGCTGCCGACAGTGGGGTTTGAACCCACTATCTCCCGGATATGAGCTCACAGCTGCACGCCCCTAACCGCACGGCACACTCGCCCAGTGGTCACCCTAACTAGGCCTAACCCCTTATGATGTAAACAAAGCAATGTTGAATTTTTTTTAAACATATACATCTGTACAAAGCCTAAACCCTATGTGTAAAAAGGGAACAGTGGTGGTAAACCCTCGGTTGATACAAGCACCATGCAACAGCAGATGTAGGCCCTCCACAGCTGTCATGGCTGGGAAACATTTCCTCAAGTACAGGGACTTTTGGCAAGGACTTTCTCGCTCGACCTTGGCCGCCGATGACAGGCCGCTAACCAGCCGCTGGCGCGCACGGTTTCCGGCACTTCCTGCAATTGCTGAGAGCTGAGCTCCGAGATAGCAAGGTGTTCAATGAAGCTACTGCGTACTGTATGTCGTATTGTATCGTATTTCATTGTGATTGTGTACAGTGCTGTAATGTATGTGAAATATTCGTTACGTGAACGTGTATATCTGCAGAAATACTTACATTAAGTGCAGAAAATCGTGTGCTAGGACAAGACAAAAGTTTCGAGCGAAATTTCCAGGGAGACCCATTCCTACCAATCGGACAATAAAACAACTGGCCAAGAGATTCAAACGTACAGGTTCAGTAAACAATAAAAATAAACGTAAAGCATGTGAAGCATGTTTGGTACGAGGATCATAAGTAAAAATCTGTGGGGAATGATAAAAAATTTAGTTTATGGGAACAACCCTCACACACTAAACTTAAAGACAATATAAGAGCTGCAAGTGCATCCATCAGTGCTGAAAAACTTGGTAGAGTAACCGAAAACTTCACTAGAAGATGCTGATTATGTCTGGCAGCGCGTGGGGAACATTTTCAGCATAAACTGTAAAAATGGTGAGTAAAATGCATGATAAATGCATGATAATGATTTTGAGCATAAACTGTAAACATAGTGAGTAAAATGCATGATAATGATTTTGAGCACCGTATTCTGCCGTACATACGCACGCGGAGTAGTCTGCAACTGAACTGTCACTGGCGGCTAAGGTCGAGCGAGAAAGTCCTTGCCAAGCAAAAATAAAGACCCTGTACTACCAAGAAATTAAACAGGATAGAAACTGCTTTAGGAGAAACCAGCATGGCGAGGTTATTCCATTTAGTGTGCAAGATGTATGAGACAGGAGAAGTGCCATCCGATTTTTGGCAGAATGTTGTTATAGCTATTCCCAAGAATACCAGGGTTGACAAGTGTGAAAACTACCCACCATTAGTTTAATATCTCATGCCTGCAAAATTCTAGCACGTATTGTTTACAGAAGAATGGAAAGACAAGTTGAAACTGAGTAGGGAGAAGATCAGTTTGGCTTCAGAAGGAATGTAGGAACACGTGAAGCAATCCTGACTTTACGTCTGATCTTAGAGGACCGAATTATAAAAGGACAAGCCCACGTACATGGCATTCATAGATCTAGAAAAGGCATTCGATAATGTTGATTGGACCAAGCTATTTAGGATTCTGAAGGTGATTGGGATCAGATACCAAAAACGAAGAATTTCCTACAATCTGTATAAAAATCAGTCTGCAGTGATAAGAATCGAAGGCTTTGAAAAAAGAAGCAGCAATCCAGAAAGGAGTGAGGCAAGCTGCAGTTTGTTCCCCCTCCTTTTCAATGTTTACATAGAACAGGCAGGAAAGGAAATCAAAGAGGAATTTGGAAAGGGAATCAAAATCCAAGGAGATGAAATCAAAACCTTGAGATTTGCCAATGACATTGTTATTTTATCTCAGTCTGCAGAAGATCAAGAAGCTGCTGAATTTTATGGACGAAAGTCTTGGGTAACGAGTACAAGATGAAAATAAATAAGTCCAAAACAAAAGTAATGGAGTGCAGTCGTACGAAGTCAGGTGATGCAAGAAATATTAGATTAGAAATTGAAGTCTTAAAGGAAGTAGATTAATATTGTTACTTGGGTAGTAAAATAACTAATGATGCCGGAAGTAAGGAGGACATAAAATGCAGGCTAGCACAAGCAAGGAAGTCCTTTCTTAAGACAAGAAATTTGCTCACTTTGAATACTGGTAGGCTATAGGAATTAGAAGAATGTTTTGAAGACTTTCGCTTGGAGCGTGGCAATGTATGGAAGTGAAACATGGACAATAACTCGCTCAGAAAGAAAGAGAATAGAAGCTTTTGAAATATGGTGCTACAGAAGAATGCTGAGGGGGAAATGGATAGATCGAATCACGAATCAAGAGATATTGAATCAAATTGGTGAGAGGAGATCATTGTGGCTAAACTTGATGAGAAGAAGAGATAGCATGATAGGACACATGTTAAGACACCCAGGACTTGTGCAGTTGGTGTTTGAGGGAAGTGTAGGGGGAAAGAACGGAAGGGATAGACCAAGTTTTTTTTGTTTTTGTTTTTTGCTAGTGGATTTACGTTGCACCGACACAGATAAGTCTTATGGCGACAATGGGATAAGAAAGACCTAGGATTTGGAAGGAAGTGGCCGTGCATGGTGTGAAAATGGGAAACCACGGAAAACCATCTTCAGGGCTGCCAACAGTGGGATTCGAACCCACTATCTCCCGGATGCAAGCTCACAGCCGCGCGTCCCTAACCACACGGCCAACTCGTCCGGGTAGACCAAGGTATGAATATGACAAGCACTTTAGAGCAGATGTAGGAAGCAGCAGTTACGCAGGAATGAAAAGATTAGCACAGGATTGGGTGACTTGGATAGCTACATCAAACCAGTCTATGTGACTCAAACAACAACAGAAACAAAACTTTGGTATTGTCTGAATTTACATCTTATGGTAATAAATTAAGTCTGTCAATCTTCTTCAAAATAAGATCTGTGAACAATCTATTCATATTTCATTACTCTTTCAAAAATGCAAAATTTTACATCCATCTACATCCTCTTTTTCAACTGTACCGTAACTAATAGAAGTTCTGCTCTCTAGACATACAATGAGATTTACATTAGAAGCATCTATAAGAGATTAAATTACAAAATCACAGTCGACACAATATTCTAGTTACATTCAGGCTATTTACAAGCCTGATGTGGTCAGAGGACTATTCAGCCACAGCATGTCATCTGATCTCACCATAAGTCCTATGCCAATACTGCTGCATAGCTCCTATAGTGCATTCCCTACTTTACATACATTAGAATAATTCATTATTTCAAACCACAGTGTAATATTATAGCAGTAATCATACCTTCTGCCTCCAAGTTGTATAATAAATGCTCCACATCAGATCTATACACTCTTCTTAGATTATTAATGTCCGAGTTCAGACGTAAAACAAGCCTGTCCACACGACTGCCATTATTCTGAGATGTACCTTCCAGTGATGTAATATAATTAGCTGTATCCCTAAGAGGAACAAAATGGGCATTTTTTTTTACATTGTCGGTGCATTTAGTAGGAAAGTTTAATCATTTACGAAATGGATAATGAAATCAGACCATTCGGTAACGAAATGTTTTCTTAACGTTTAATAAAACATCCCTATAACATGCTGCAAAATTAAATTACCTAGTAGTATTTATAAGCATCACTCTACTTTTCTTCCCAAATGTAGGGCTTAGAAAATTCACACGACAGCATTCCACCTCACGCCTTGCGATTTGCTTGGATTGATCAGCAAGAGAAGCAGTCAAGCATCTACTCAAATGAATCCTTCTAAATGTTTTGAATAAACTTGTCCACAGGCATACGGAATGCATGTCGGTCGCAAATCTTCTGTTCTAAAGTTTACATTGACATAACCTTAAAGTCTTCAATGCGCCCCGGGGATAACGGCCTCTTCTTATTCTCCTTTAAAAATTGTGTTCTACCACGGCCGACTTGATGCGTCGCTCTAGCTAGCGCAACGAGGTATCCAGTCGGCTATGGTTCTACCATCGCCCTCTATATGGCTGCGCTAATACGCCTTCCTAATAGCGCTGTGAAGAGGAGGCGGACCTCCTGTTGATTGAATCGGATAATACCAACGAGCTAGAATAACATAGAGAGGCGGAAGCGCTGCCTGGGTGAACCTAATAGAACGAACGTCCGCCATATTTCCTGTTGTCACACAAGCAAGGGGGCATGGCCTTTAAATGACGAAAAGTGTAGAAAATGCGCATTTTAGAATCGCTGGGGGAGAATTAAAGTCCGTTGCCGAAAGCTTGAAGCATGAAAGCGAATACCGCCACTTCATCATATTGCGGCACGAGGCCAACATCACAATCAGTTGATTGTAGGGTAGTTCGAAATCATCGCACAGTGACATACGAATAGGCCTCGAAATCGGAACAAGAGCATTACCCTGCTTGGCTGTTGTGGTTAAGCGTAAATTAGAATAAAAACGATGGACATAAATATTTATGACAGGAAACCTTAAAATCATAGGGACCTATAATAGGTTACAACCTCATTCTGTTAATATTTTTAAAATTATTGCATCCTCATGAGTACTGTGTTGCTTTCTTAATCTGTTTACCCTCCCGGGTTGGTTTTTCCCACGGACTCAGGGACGGATCCCACCTCTACCACCTCAAGGACAGTGTTCTGGAGCGTGAGACATTGGGTCGGGGGATACAACTGTGAGGGAGGGCTGCACCTGCTATTCTGAACAGGGGTCTTGTGGGGGGGAGAAGGAAGCGGCCGTGGCCTTAAGTTAGGTACCATCCCGGCATTTGCCTGGAGGAGAAGTGGGAAACCACGGAAAATCACTTCGAGGATGGCTGAGGTGGGAGTCGAACCCACTTCTACTCAGTTGACCTCCCCAGGCTGATAGAATCCCGTTACAGCCCTCGTGCCCCTTTTCAAATTTCGTGGCGGAGCTGGGAATCGAATCCGGGCTTGCAGTGGTGGCAGCTGCTCACGCACCCATTACCATATCATACTGGGATTACTAGCTTGAAAGTTGTCCATTATGAAGTGTGGCATAGTTTTAAAAACCAAGGCAACAGACATCTACAATAAAGGCTGTATGCATTTCAAAAATAGCAGTAAAATGCTGTATTTATCATACTTGGTGTACGTTTGAACGAAATAAGTGATTTTTTGTGGTTACGTTTTCTTGGTGATGGGCGTTCCATTTCCTTTCTTTGTAAATGTGAATGAAAATTAAATAGGGCTGGAAATGTACAGAGCATAAGCAACTGAATTGAGTGGGATGCCATTTATCTCTTTTCGCCCTCACAACGCATTGTTCAGTTAATTCCTTGTTCTTTAAACGAAATCTGAAACAAAATTCGACAAATAATTACCGTAGCTATCCGTACTTTCGCTAAGTAAACAATAAA